>NC_069502.1:1014931550-1015155601 GCF_027579735.1 Bombina bombina
TCTGCCACCTACCTTTACAGACCGACATACTCCTCTACCATTACCTCTGCTGATATGTTTCAGTACTGGTTTGGCTGTGTGCTATATGTGGATAGGTGTCTTCAGGTAAGTATATATCTTTTTAAGACACTCTCAGCTATGTTTTGCACTTTATAATTTTAAAGTTTTAAATATATAAAGCATATATTGGCCATGAGTCAGGTCTATGTTTGTTTAATTCCCTTTTTGCAATCTAACAGTTTCAGCATGGAAAATTATGTTTGGGAGAAATTTAGTATATTTTTTACTTACCTGAGGTTTCAGCTAGTTGTAACTTTGGTCTTGTTTTTCAAATTTTCGCAGTCAAATTAGGCCCGCGATGGCGCAAAATACTTATGTTTATTGTGTTTATTTTTGGCACAAATGTTTTTGGCGTGAAGGTTGCGTTTGTTGTGACACAAATTGTGTTATTCCTTGTTAAACCTTGGCACAAAACGTTTTTTTCTCAGCATTTGCGTCATCTTTGTTAACGTAATTTTTGGCGCCAAAAATTTTATATTAAGTCTCTCCCTCTTTTGCTCTCCGCTTTCATTTGTTACATACAGAGGCCTATGTTATTTGCTTTTTTTTTTTCATATAAGCATTTTTTCCCATTCCTGAAACTGCTATTTTGTGGAAATTGGATATTTTGTTTAAATGCTATTTTTTCTTTACTTTTTCTGATATTACTGTAGGAACCAAGTTGCCTGAAAACAAATCTACCAAAGCTAAGCGTGTATGTTGTAAATTGGCTAATCTTCCTTCATCAGCTCAAGTATGTGGCACTTGTTATGAGAAATTATTTCATGCTGATAAAGTTTCTATAGGTACAAATACATTTACTGTTAAACCTTCACAGTCAAATGAACATGATATTCCTGTAGATATAAAAGATTATATTGCTGCAGCCATAGAGAAGGCTATGACTGCTATCCCGCCTTCAAATAAAAGTAAAAGGTCTCTTACTACTTCTCATAAATCTGATGAAGTTTGTATTGATCAACAGAATACTGAAGCATTGTCTGCTGATGAGGATTTCTCAGGGTCAGAGGATCCTACTTCAGACTCTGAAATTGATAAATTATCTTTTCTTTTTAAGATGGAATATAAGCGTTCTTTGTTAAAGGAAGTATTGTTTACTTTGGGTACTGAGGAATCTAGTCCTCTTGATAAGAATAGCAAACATTTGAATTCTGTTTTTTAAAACTTCTGAGGTTACTCCTGAAGTGATTCCAATTCCAGATGCTCTCTCTAATATGATTACTAAGGAATGGTCTAAGCCTGGTACTACTTTTAATCCCTTCTTCTAGGTTTAAAAAAAAATGTATCCTTTACCTGTGTCTAATTTAGAGCTTTGGGAGAAATTTCCTAAAGTTGATGGCGCTATTTCTACTCTTGCCAAGCATAATAATATTCCTATGGAATATGGTACTTCTTTTAAAGATCCCTTATATAGGAAGGCTGAATCTTATCTTAGGAAGGTATATTTACATACTGGCTATATTCTTAGACCTGCTATTTCTATAGCAGATGTTGCTGCTGCTTCAACTTTTTGGTTGGACTATTTAGCAGAGCAGCTATTGGATCCGGATTTGTCCAACATTGTTGTTTCACTTCAACATGCTAATCATTTCATTTGTGATGCTATATTTGATATTAAGATTAATATTAAATCTATGTATTTAACTATTCTATATAGAAGAGCTTTATGGCTTAAATCATAGAATGCAGATATGGTGTCTAAATCTAGATTGCTATCATTATCTTACCTTATTATTCAAGGGGCCTCCTTTGTTTGTCCTTCCTGGACTGTAATCACAACAGATGCAAGTCTTACAGGTTGGGGAGCTGTCTGGGGGGTGTCTTTTGACGGCACAAGGGGTTTGGGAACCTCAGGGGGCAAGGTTACTAATCAATATTTTAGAACTCTGTGCTATTTTCAGAGCTCTTCAGGCTTGGCCTCTATTGGAGAGAACGATAAATATATATATATGCTAGACCGGTATCTTGTTATAAAGGAGACACAAACTATAACAAAAGTGTCTTATCTATACCTCATACTGGATGAGGTTAAATCACGTGAGTGGTTAATTATACTTGTGCTGTGAAATTTTTTATTGTAAACAGGCTTCACTAGGTGTGCTTTCTTGTGCGCTTGTCCCAACCTCCCTCTTTCAGAAATCCCTTGGGGAGGATTCGCTTTCTTAAGAGGACACTCATCACCGGATGAAGCAGAAGAGATAAAAGGCACTTGGGAACTGTCACACGAGCCATTACAATCTGACCTTGCTGTGTACAGCCTACTATTTTCAAAAACCAATGTGCTGGACTGGGTCTGTATCCTAGTGAAACTATTCACAGACTTATCTGTGTATATATTGATAAGCTGTTAAAACCTATATACTGCATCTATATATTGTATTTATATAATATATTGTATTTACACATTTAGCAATATTTAAAAAGTATATTTGTATGCAGGTACATCACCTATCCCCCAGCTATACATTCCTAAGCGCAGATTTACATATATTTTTTTTTTTTAACCCTACCTCTCTAGTGACTCGTGGACTTCCACATCGTGGGTATTATATCCCATACTTCACTAGCTCATAGACTCGTGCCACTTACATGAAAGAAAACATAATTTATGAAAGAACTTACCTGATAAATTAATTTATTTCATAGTGGCAAGAGTCCATGAGACCCACCCTATTTTTGTGGTTTTGACTTTTTTGTATAAAGCACATTAATTTTTTCCAGTTCCTCTTTGTTGTATGCTTATCGCACCTCACTTCTTGGCTATACGTTAAACTGAAGTATGAGTGTGGTGGGAGGTGCATTTATAGGCATTTTGAGGTTTGGGAAACTTTGCCCCCTCCAGGTAGGAATGTATATCCCATACGTCACCACTAGCTCAAGGACTTTTTGCCACTATGAAAGAAATTAAATTTATCAGGTAAATTCTTACATAAATTATGAATATATATATATATATATATATATATATATATATATATATATATATATATATATATTTTTTATTATTTATTTATTTCAGGGCTCAAAATTTCAGATAGACCATGCAATTTGAAGCAACTTTCTAATTTACTCCTATTATCACATTTTCTTCGTTCTCTTGCTTTCTTTATTTTAAAAAGAAGGCATCCAAGTTTTTTTTGGTTCAGTACTCTAGACAGCACTTTTTTATTGATATTGATTGTTCACCAAAAATGGGCTGGCATCTAAATATGTATATGTTTGTGTGTTCGCCCTATATACCTAACTGCACAATTGTGCGTATCGTATATGTTTGTGTGTTCGCCCTATATACCTAACTGCACAATTGTGCGTATCGTATATGTTTGTGTGTTCGCCCTATATACCTACCTAACTGCACAATTGTGCGTATCGTATATGTTTGTGTGTTCGCCCTATATACCTACCTAACTGCACAATTGTGCGTATCGTATTATATTATATTATATATACACACGATAAACTTGAGCATTGTATTGCACAAGGTTTACGTTGTTCCTATAGAAAGACAACCACACTTGGTAATTTATTATCTCCTTCTGTTTTACCTAAGACCGACCAAGGACAAAGCTCCTGGCTGACTCATAAAGGCATCTTTAAGTGCCTGAATAAATGTAGGGTGTGTGAATACGTATTACAATCAGATAGCGTCAGATCAGAAGTCACTGGAGAGGTTTATTCCATACAATCGTGCCTTAAATGTACCTCAACATATGTAGTCTATGTTCTAAGTTGCACTATGTGCCATTTACAATACGTTGGGCTCACGACTACTGAGGTAAAAGTGCGCATTCGGAATCATCTATCCACAATTCAGGCAGGTGTTGCTTCAACACCTTTGGTGCAACATTTCGCGAAATGTCACAAGAAAAGTGTGGAAACACTAAGGTGGCAGGCCATTGAGAGAGTATTTTGTCCACCTAGAGGGGGCGATAGAGATAGGCTACTACAGAAGAGGGAAATGTTTTGGATTTTCAAATTGCAAACACGTGTACCCATGGGTCTAAATTCAGAATATGACCTGATTAATTATTGGGAGTAGTGTCTTTCCCCTCTTGTGTGGTGGCCTGTACTCATTTGCCCTCTCCCTTTATTGCAATCTATCATGTTGTTATTGGGTGCATAGTATTTAGGGTGCTAATATACTATTATTTTGCGTCCCAGTGCTTCTATTTGCTTAATGTGCACCATTTTGGGTGCAAATATACTATACTATACTATATTATTACTATGCGCCCTTGGTGTTCTTTACCGTAACCTTTTATGCTGGTTAATATAGATTAACTGGTTTCTATCTAGGTGTACCATTAAGTCTTAATAATAATGATTAATATCTTTCCCATGTCCCACTTTTGCTACTTATACTCTGCAAACCACTTTGTTGTGATTATATGTATAGTGTGCATTATTTAGGGTATAAACATATTGCTACTATGTGCCCCTGGTTCCCTGATCTGTATAGTATGTATTATCAAGGGTGCAAATATAATATAACCATGTGCCTTTAATTCCCTGTACTGTTACTCCTTATGCCCGTTAATGTAGGTCATTAAGTAGTTTCAACCCAGGTCTACTATAAAGTCCTATTGATGGTTAAACATCTTTCCAACGTCCCCTTTTTTGCTGACACCTTAAAGTCTTCAGCACTTCAGTTACTATATACTATATATTATTATCACCATATATGGTATTGACTCTCTCTTTTGTTCTCTTTACAACTTTTTTCTGTAGCAAATGATGTTACATTGTTCAAGTATTCCATATGCTGATATTTTAGATTTGTAAAATTCGTAATATCTGGTGTTTAAGCTGTATATTTTTACATGACATAAATTGTATGCTGGTGAGATTAATTATGTTGATGACAAACTTATGATATTATGAAATTATATAAGGGATTGCAATGTACTATGGTTGTTGTGGATCATTTATTGCATTTAAATTTATATATGCATCAATATTGAACACTGTTTATATGCTCTATTATTAGGATTTTTGATTAAGTTCATATTGAATCTATTTTTCCCCAGTGTAAATAATGTATTTATATCCTGCAGTTAATGCCATTTATTTAGTACTCAACTGCTCAGATACTTAGATGGGCAATGTACATATATATGTAAATTAATATAGGTTTCCATAGGGTTAACCTCCACACAACATGCTCTTTATTTTAACCAATCAGTGAGATCCTGTTGCTTTTTAAGAAACACAGGTGCATAGTCCTTTAGCTATGATTACGGCCTGAGGGCCGAAACATGTTAGCGGACTTTCTTGTTGTTTTGTGCCAGTGCTGACCCCTGGAATGCTTTTATGTATTGCACAATAAAGATGAAGTTTTAACCTACATTGACCGTTGTCTGCATAATCCTTTCCTTGGATAGATAGATAGATAGATAGAGATATATATATATAATTTTTTTTTTTTTATTATGTGTGTGTCCTATATACATATATACCCAACATTGCCCATTGTGCATATACATTATATATGTGTGTGTGTATTAACTGGGTTATGTCTAGAGGATATCAGGAAAAACTGGATGATATTAAGGTAAATAAAACTCCAGGCCCAGATGGAATACACCCAAGGGTGTTATGGGAAGTTAGCACTGTTAGGACAAACCTCTACTCTTACAATTTCAAGACTCATTATCCTCAGGCATAGTATCCCAGATTTGGCGTCAAGCTGATGTGATGCCACTTTACAAAAAGGGAAGCAGGGATGATCCAGGAAGCTATAGACCAGTTATAGTCTGACATCAGTAGTGGGGAAGATATTTGAAGGGATTATAAAGGATTATATTAATTAGCATATTTTTGTGTAAACATGATTATGAGTTCAAATCAGCATGGTTTTATGAGAAATAGATCATGTCAAAGTAATCTAATTAGATTCTATGAGGAAGGAAGTAAAAATATAGATAAAGGGGAATCAATTGATGTCATATACTTAGATTTTGCAAAGGCGTTTGTTATAGTGCTACACAAGAGATTAATGCACAACATTAAGGGACTGGGAATAGCTGAAAATGTTAGCTCATGAATAAATAACTGGATAAAAGAAAGGGAGCAATGAGTGGTAGTGAATGGATCATACTCAGATTTGACAAAGGTATTCAGTGGAGTCCCCCAGGGATCAGTACTGGGCCCTGTTCTTTTTATTAATGACTTGGAGCAAGGGTTAAATAGCAACTTTATTTTTCTTCAGGTAAATGAGATTTAAAGGGACAGTCAACACCAGAATTTGTGTGGTTTAAAAAGATAGATAATCCCTTTAATACCCATTCCCCAGTTTTGCAAAACCAACACCGTTATATTAATAGACTTTTTACTTCTGTGACTAACTTGTTATTATCTATTGACTTGCATTTTAGCCAATTAGTGCAGTGTCTGCCACTAGCCACGGGCGTGATCACAATGCTATCTATATGGCCTACATGAGCTTGCTCTCCCCTGCTGTGAAAAGTAAATAAAATAGAGGCGGCCTTCAAGGGCTTATAAATTATCATATGCGCCTTCCTAGGTTTGCTTTCAAATAGAATACCAAGAGAACAAAGCAAAATTGTTGATAAAAGTAAATTGGAAAGTTGTTTAAAATTACATGCCCTATTTGAAAAATTAAAGGTTTTTTTGGACTTGACTGTCCCTTTAATATGAGAAAATGCAAGGTTCTACATTTTGGAAGTAAAAACGCAGCCAAACAGAGGAGGAAATGGATTTGGGAGTAGTAATAGATAAGCTAAAGATGGGTGCACAATGCAGGGCAGCGGCTACAAAGGCTAATAAGATACTAGCATGTATTAAAAGATGGAGGAAATATAATTTTGTCACTATATAAATCCCTGGTAAGACCTAAACTTGAGTATGGAGTGCAGTTCTGGGGACCAATTGCAAACGATATTGCAGAACTAAAAAAAGTTCAGAGAAGCGCTCACAAAGCTAATAAGGAGAATGGAGAATTTAAGCTATGAGGAGAGGCAAGCCAAACTGTTGTCTGTTTTCTCTAGAAAAAAAGGTGCTTGAGAAGTGACATGATTACTTTATATAAAAATATTCAAAGGCCATATACAGAGATGGCAGAAGCTCTGTTTATTTAAAGAAAATTGTTTGTGACAAGAGGTCACAATTTAAGGTTGGAGGAAAGGAGATTTCATCTCCGGCAATGGAAACGTTTTTTTACTGTAAGAGCAATAAAATTGTGGAACTGATTACCAAAGGAGGCAATGAATGCCAATACTCTAGATACATTTAAAAATTGTTTGGATACATTTCTGGCTAGAAACAAAATTCATTGATAGGATTGCTTGTATTAAATGGGTCACCTTTCAGTGGCATTAATTTAAGCTCAAATGGAGCTTTTTTTTTTTTAAGTATATTAGATTTGTATAGGTTGAACTTGATGGACTTTGGTCTTTTTTCAACCGCATCTACTATGTTATGTTACTATGTGTGTCTAAACAGTGGTAAAATATGTTCATCTTCAAGTATGAACAAGACTGCTGAATACCTGAACTGTGGAATCACCTCCAATTATAGTAATGTATGCCCACATGCCTGCAGGCAAACTTAATGAGAGGTGAACGCATGGCTCACTTTGTCTAAAATAATATATATATAAAAAGTTACATTAGCAATAAGTTGTATTCAAGTTTTCATTGCAAAAAAATGCTAGAACATCTCAACGTTCTACTTTTGTAAAGGGAATGAGTATTTATATTTCAAGGCTCTCCAGAGATTTTTTGTAAAATGGGTATTTTACTAGGTTGGTTACAAATGTACAATTTAAAAAAAAAAAAATAAGTAAACAGTGTAGTGACCTTCATACCAATCTCATTGGCATGTGTCTGGTTTTTCAGTTACTGAAGTGTCAAGTTAAAAAGGCACATGTGACTGCAATTCCCGATTGCCTCACCAGCATTAAAGGACCAGTAAATACAATAGATTTGCATATTCAACAAATGCATGATAAAAAGACAATGCAATAGCACTTAGTCTGAACTTAAAGTGAGTAGTACATTTGTTTCTGACAAATTTCAAAGTTATGTCTTTTACCACTCCTCCTGTACCATGTGACAGCCATCAACCAATCACAAATGCATATATGTATATTCTGTGAATTCTTGCACATGCTCAGTAGGAGCTGGTGACTCAAAAAGTGTAAATATAAAAAGACTGTGCACATTTTGTTAATGGAAGTAAATTGGAAAGTTGTTTAAAATTGCTGCTCTATCTGAATCATAAAAGTTTAATTTTGACTTCAGTGTCCCTTTAAAGCAGAGCTTTCCAAACTTTTCATGTCGGTGACACACTTTTTAGACCTACATCATTTCGCGACACAGTGATTCAGTTGTACTAGCAAACAGGAGGTTAAACTAACTTGTTTTAAGAGATACGGACACATACATAAATGATATAATAACGAAATGTATTTACAAGTAACAGTATGTATGTGTAAGAATTAAAAAAAAAAGTTTAATAACACCAATAGTTACTTACTATTTTAATGGGATGTATGAGGTTGATGGGATGAACACAGTTTCTGAAAATTTGGTGGGATATTAGACACTCGCATTTTTAAGCTTCCCCTTCCTATCCATATATCAAGAGCAGGAACAGCAATGCACTACTGGGAGCTAGCTGCAAAAAAACCCCACTGACTTCAGCTCAGCGTTTAAGCTGCCGCCCTCAGAGCTCGGCGAGTCCGATTGACTACTGCCCACGCTGCAAACGCACTGCTGTCCCACTCACTGACTACACATGCAGCCACGAGCCGATTGAGGAGACTACATGTGCAGTCAGGTGCCAATGTGCCCCCAAAGCCACCAATGGGAATAGTTTCAGTTCCCATTGAGCTGCGACAATAGGTTAAGATGATCTGTGACCCCCTAGGTATCAATCACATGTCAACCATGTGATATGCGTAGCAGGCAGGCGGAAAGTCAGAAACCAAAAAAAAAAAAAAAAACATTAAAAAAAATTAAAATGTAAAAAAAATTGTGCTGAAGCAGGGACACACCTACACACTGCTGCCGACACACTAGTGTGTCCCGACACACAGTTTGGAAAGCACTGCTTTAAAGGGACAGTAAATACCTTGCGATTTGTATATAAAATTTAGATATTGAGACAATAAGACTTATTTTAACACTACACCTGAAACAAAGCACAGTCCTGACATTAATTATATCAGGTTATTCTAACTTCCAAAATGTTGCATACTAAAATCATATCATCTGTTTAAATTTATAATCACTTGAAAATCAATATAAAAGTTATGAGGAACCGGAACTGAAAAACTTATGTGTGCATTAATGTTGTTCCTTTTTCATGCATGAGCAAACCATAATGATAAAATGTAATTTTTTCAAAGGAAGTTTCACATTAAAGAAATGCAAAAAAGTTTCTTTTATAAGTTGCCATGAAAAATAGATGACTGGAGGCATTAGGAGTATGCACAGAATTCACACTCCAACCACATTGGCTATGGGTTAAGTACACACAAAAAAAAATTAAAAACTATTTTTGCTAACAATTCTACTCTAATTTGAAATGCACGTTTATGGACCTTTAATATTATGGTTTTTATACCCCATTTGTTGTTTGTACCAGTTTGTTGCCAGACCCTGCTTATAGGTTTCTAGTCTCAACTAGCAAGTATAGCTCAGCTATTCATATCTTGTGAATGAGAACTTAGCATCCAGTGATGCTTGAAATAAAAATGAAACAAAAAGAGAGGTGCAGGTGGAGCAAACAATATGAAGTAATGGAATAAATATACTAAACAAGTTGGAGTACCAAGGCCAATTTTATTTAGACATGTTTTAACATGTTTATTATTTATACTTTAAGACTTATCTGCTGGGAATACCCGTACTTCACAATTAATGAAAGTCATATGTTTAAAAATGTAATTTTTTTTTTTATAGGTAGTAGCCTCAAAAGGAAAAAGCAACTATTTGAATTAAAAGGAGCTATTTAAAAATAATAATAATAAAAAAAAAATTATATATATATCCTCCATGTGCCAGGTCAGTAGTATTCACAGTATTTTCAAATAGGACTGCACTCACTGGGTTTTAGCATAAAAACTTATTTTATTGTGGTAACGTTTCGGAGTCCACAGACTCCTTCCTCAGACCAGAACAAATATGCAAGTGAACATAGTGCCTTATATACACATTAAGCCCCACCCATCTAACAACATGTGTGTTAATTGCGCCAAAACCGTGGTTGTCATGGTGATGGCCCCTCTACCAAACAATATTGCCATACTACTAACATAATGAAATATATTGAACAGATATATAAACATACCATTATAGCAATGTATATCCATGTAGAACAACGTTTAAAATATCAGGCTGCAATGGGTTAACAGTATTCAAGCACGAGATGCATGTTATACAGTCACACTTAGTATAGAAAAAACAAGTCATCATAGCTTATCTCCTCTATCTAGCTACCTGGTTTATAATATGAATCCGTTAACGTCCATAGTTGTGGTTTATATCACAGTCCCTTAATCACATATTGTTAGAGTCAGCGTTGTACAGTAATGGAGCATCTATGCCACTGTTTTTGCAACCGCATCTTATCAAGTCTATCACATCTTTGTTAATATTAGCTGTCAACAAAGTAAGGAGTCATACCTTATGTTAGGATGCCCATGTCTCCAGTCCGGATTGTTAATTGTGGTCCGCAAAAAAGACATATGTGCTGCTGTCAAGCTCCAAGCTGTGAAACCCAGAGGCGCTGAGCAGAGCGCTCTGGCGTCTGTAGTGTGAATCTTCCAACCGCATGGCTAATTAGCATATGCGGCTGACGTCACCCGTGTTTCGATTATGTTTGTAGCCATAGAAACCATGGTGCGTTCCACAACTTCAAGCCCCACCAAGGTTATTAGAGTGGTGTGAGCGAGTTAGTCAGATGATACTATGTAGCCATGCTGCAGTAAGACACTAAATCACATAGTGTAGCATTGGAGGGAGATCGTCTCAAGTGTAGAGAGGCAGGGTATTAAGGCTAGTTCCGGTAGGGGGTATTTTACCTTTTGCAAAATATATAATGTATAGCTAAAGGGTCTTGTCTCCTATTCAGCTATTTGGGGATAATTGCTAAGGACCTAGTACCCATCCCTTATCAAGTCATAGCAGCTGTAGTAACAAACAGGTCATATGTTTGACAGCAGCACATATGTCTTTTTTGCGGACATATGTCTTTTTTTATAAACACTCCTAAGGACTTACTTGTAAATCCACTTTATTTGTGAACGTTTGAGCCAAACTAGCTCGTCCTCAGACAAACAGAAAAACAAAAATTGCATTTCCCACCACCAAAACTTAAATACCCAACAGCCGTTACGTGCACATTCTACACGTTTACCACGCCCCCCAGGGGAGAAGTAGACAGCCGTGTCAGCGTGATAATCGGCTGACAAAATAATAATGTTATAAAAACAAACACTTCCAAATCAATGCGAAAAGGCCAAAAAGCAAAATAACAGGCATACCTGAAAAAGATAAACAATAAATAACAAGGTATAATAAACCGATGTGCCGCTATGTAATCATTCCTGGTTAGGTAACCATAGTGACAGGGAAGCCAAAAAATACCAGCGGGACAGATGGATAAATGAATAAATATAAATATGTGCAACAAGACCTAATATATAATATGCCGTAATGCTGGCTAAATATTATGCGGTAGCACCCGACATTATATTTAAATGGTGACCAAGTAGGATACACGGGCCAATCTGTCCGTCAGGGCAACTATAAACAAAATCAGCAAAGATCGAAATATAGCTGTATAACAGCAAATCGTGGCAACCAAAGTGCCATGACTATCATAACGGGGAAAGAGCCGTGGACACTACCATCCCTGACAAACATTGGGCAGTGAAGGGAAATACAATAATATGTTGCGAGCAAGTATATCCAACTCAGTTGGCATGGCAACCAGTAACAATCCAGCCGACATCGGCTAACTTAAGGCAATACAGACCCAGGTAATTGGAGAAAGCAGCAGATTGCACGTCCTCTGTGATGGATAAAACATCGCTATACAAATTGTTGGTTGCCCCCAAGGCTGATTATTACAACGTTTGGAGTGCACTTTGTCTACAAATCTATAGATAGATAGATATAAATAAATAATACAAGTTTATAAATAGGTTTGTAATACAAATTGCAATCCAAGTGTAGAGCGCAGGAGTCTCAGCTCATATCTTGTGTGGGTGGCCTCCAGGAAGCTCAGCTCCCGCCCCCCTTTCTCCCCGTGTTGCAGGCTGTACAATACAGGGCAGGCGGCAGACAGAGCATGGGACGTACATCATTCTCTGGTCCCGAGCACCTTTTTTCTAGAGAAAACAGATCCAGTTTGGCTAACCTATCCTCTTAGCTTAATTCTCTATTACCCTTTTTAGATTGTGGCTCTGCTCTTAAAGGGATATTAAAACTGACATTTTTTGCTTTCATAATTAAGATAGAGCATGCAATTTTCAGTAACTTTATAATTTACTCCCATTATTAATTATTCTTCCACAAATCAGCAAGCACTACCCAGGGTTCTGAAACAAAAAATGGGCAGACTCTTAAGCTTACATTCCTGCTTTTCAAATAAAGATACTAAGAATTTAGAAAAATTAATAGGAGTAAATTAGAAAGTTGCTTAAAATTGCATGCTCTATCTGAATCACAAAAGAAAAATGTGTGTTTCACAAGTATGCAATGTCTTTTTTGAGATTGGTCCCCAGAATTGCACTTCATACTCCAGGTGAGGGATTTATATAGTGACAGAATTATGCCCTTGCATCAGTGGCTCTTAATACAAGCAAGTATCAAATTATAATTAGAAGCTACTGCCCTGCATTGCGTGCCCATCTTTAGCTTATTATCTATAAGTACTCCCAAACCCCTTTCCTCCTCTCTTTTGCAAAACCTAGTCCCATTTAAATAGGTTGCCTGCTTATTTTTACTTCTAAAATGCAGATCCTTAAATTTTCCAGTGTTAAATCTCGTTTTCCATTTACCTGGCCAATCTTCTAATTTTTGTAAAATCGCCTTGTAAAGCAATGTCATTCTTCACTGACTTAATGAGCTTACACCACTTTGTATTATCTGCAAAAATAGAGATGTTGCTACTCAATCCTTGCTCTAAGTCTTTACCAAGTCATATAATAAAAATATTAAAACTAACAGGCCCAGTACTGATCCCAGGGGGACTCCACCGATTACCTTTGTCCAATCTGAGTATGATCTATTTACTACCACTCATTGCTCCCTGTCTTTTATCCAGATATTTATCCATGAGCTAACGTTTTCAGCTATTCCCAGTCCCTTAATCTTGTACAATATTCTCTCATGTGGCACTGTATCAAACGCCATTGCAAAATACAAGCATATCACATCAAATGATTCCCTTTTATCTATATTTTTACTCTCGTAGAATCTAATTAGGTTAGTTTGACATTAACTATTTCATAAAAGCATGCTGATTTGAACTCATAAATTTGCCTACAAGAATATACTTATCAATAAAACGCTTTATAATCCTTCAATTATCTTCCCCATTATCGATGTCAGACCAATTTATAGCTTCATGGATCAGCAATGCTTCCCTTTTTAAAAAGTGGCACCACATCAGCTTTACACCAGTCCTGGGGTACTATGCCTGAAGATAATGAGTCTTGCTTTAAAAATCAGACTCGGTAGAAAGGAAAAATATTCTCTGTAGACTAATATATTATTAACCATTTTAAACATCTAATACATCATCTGCTTCCCCAAATCTATGACAAAACTCAAGGGCTGCAACTCACTGGAAGAGAATTTCTAATGTAGAGAAAACTGCAGTCCATTAGATCTGTTCATGGGCATTGGTGATTCCATGGCCTGGTTGCTTTGCACAGTTAGAAAATTCAGATATTGCAAATTCTCAAAAGCAAGGCCCACACATTGATCTCTTATTGTATGTAAATAATATTTATTTATTGTACCCTTGGCAGAACTGTGGAATATATTTCTGTACTGCAAATAAAGAATATTGAAGGAACAATGAAGTATTGAGTCTATATTGCACAGCATAGAGCATGATCAGCAATTGAAGGGACATTAAACTGCCATGATACATTATTATTGGTAAACAGCTGCCCATGTTGAGCTAACACTTAACCCTTTCACGTCAGGACTTGTCTAGATCGGAACAAATTTCTGATGGAAACAATTAAGTAAAAATTGATCGCATGAACGATCATGTGATTTCAATGATGGGATCAGGTCGGGGGGATGCCTATGATGCTAAGCACAACCTCCAGCCTGCGATCTTATTTAGGAAGCTTCTATGGCCTCAGGACAGCCAAACTGCTAAGACGTTCCATGCAATCCTAACGGCGCTAAAGCCCAGCGCAGTTAGGACGGCATTGGAACGTCCTAAGGGCATGAAGGGGTTAAAGGAATATGAAAACAAAATTTATTTTGTGATTCAGAGAGAGCATTCAGTTTTAAACATTAACATTTAATTCTATTATCTAATTTGCTCTGTTCTCTGGGTATCTTTTGCTGAAAATCATACATAGGTAAGCTCAGGAGTTGAGAGCTAGCCGCTGATTGGTGGCTGCACAAATATGCCTCCTGCTATTTGTTTCCCAATGTGTTCAGCTAGCTCCCAGTAGTGCATTGATGCTCATTCAAATAAAGAATACCAAGAAAATTAAGCAAAATTGATCAAATTAAATTGAAACGTTGTATAAACAAATGTTCTATCTGAATCATGAAAAATAAAATGGGTTTCATGTCCCTTTAAGAAAAAAATACCAAAACACTTTTTTAAAAAAAATGTTTAATAAATATCCTGTTTATTTTATTTATGGAGTACATAATTACATACTGCAGTCTACTAGTTCAGCTATGAGTCATGTTGAAGGGTCATTGATCACATTAGTGCAGGAGCTCATTTTTACGTGGCTTTAATAAGACCAGAAGATAAACACGTATAAAATCCCTTACAACAGATATATCCCTGATAACACAAACCTGCAAATTGTTACTCGCAAAACTATTGGTTTAAAGCTTCACAAAATGTTTCTTTTAATACTGCTCTTAATTGCAGAAATATACTCTGTTCATACAAAAAACTGTTTAATACCCCTTAAAGGGACAGTTTACACCAGAATTTTTATTGTTTTAGAAGATAGATAATCCCTTTATTACCCATTTCCCAGTTTTGCATAACCAACAGTTATAATAATATACTTTTAACCTCTGTGATTATCTTGTATCTAAGCCTCTGCAAATTGCCCCCTTTTTCAGTTCTTTTGACAGACTTGCAGTCTAGCCAATCAGTGCCTGCTCCCAGATAACTTCTCGTGCACGAGCACAGTGTTATCTATATGAAATACGTGAACTAACACCCTCTAGTGGTGAAAAACTGTTAAAATGCAATCTGAAAGAGGTGGGCTTCAAGGTCTAAGAAATTAGCATATGAACCTCCTAGGTTAAGTTTTCAACTAAGAATACCAAGAGAACAAAGCAAAATTGGTGCTCATCTTGGACCCGAGTTAGGCACTGACTGGTGCACATGTACCATTCACTTGGTTGACTGCTAATCAAGATTCTTAGTCTGCTTATCCCTGTCTTGTCGTTGTGTGTCAATTGCCAAAAAAAATTCACAGTGCTATACAGGAGTACAAAATATATAAAGATAATACTCCAGACATACAACCCTTGTGAAGCTTCTTGAGAATGTTTATCGGCTCTCCTTTGCTGTGACCATTTAGGGCCAGGTACAACTATTTAGCAAAAGGGCTTGACAAATACTGTTGAGCAAGAAAGCCAAGACTCCCAAAAATTTTAGTTCTGACTCTTAGCTTTATGGATTCTTCTATATACATCCTAATTTAAAATGACCCCCTGACTACTAAAGAACTCCATATTCTGGGAAGCTCCTAAATTTAATACAATATGCTGGTTCAGAATGTTTTAGGAATATATATATATATATATATATATATATATATATATATATATATATATATATATATAATCCCAATATGCTTTATGGATGATTTAATTTTGCTCAAAAGATTTGTAAAAGACAGAAGATTCTGTGATACTAGAATTCCAGAACTGATTAGGACCAATTTAATAAAACTGCAAAAGAAATAAACAGAATTTGCATTTGTCTAGTAGTATATGACCAGCAATGATACATTACACATCTGCAAAGTGCTTGCTGTAACATTTCAGCTCACAGTTACAAATTTAAAGTGTCTGGGACATAAAGCTATATTACAAAGCTACACATAATTTATTCAGCCTAGGTTTGCTGATTGGAAGCTTCTATCGAATTCTCAATGCAGTAGTAAAGTGAATAATTAAATAAAAAAAACATCTGAATAAATGTTTCTGTATAGTGTGCACATCGAATAAACACAGATTTATTGCAAAGGGCGTTGATTTCCTTGGCATGCACCCACCACCCTCCTGCAAAAGCCGATCCCAGGCAGGCTGCAGATTCATAGCAGTCTACATTTCCATACCAAAACATAGGCTGGAAAAGGGAGGGTTTCTAGTATTCAGGTTACAATGGAAATTGTGAAATCAACACTTTTTACATTTTCAAGGTTTTTGTGGGGAATTTATTTTATGCTACAATGGAAATTACTATTTTGGGAAATAGGTGCAATCCACTCAACATATAAAAAATTAGGATTCCCATTTTGGCTGCAAGAAAAGGTTTTACCACTGGCAGTCAGTCAACGTGTTAATCTTAGTGAATCCTGATTATGGTAATTATAACTCTCCTCATATTAAATGGGCCTTTCCTTGGTATAACCCCTTCGCTATAAGTATCCAGAAGGGGGATGGGTGTTTGACAGACCACCAGCTATCTTTATCAAGCCACAGCCTTTCACCATCTCACACACTGGGGGACTGTGTGTCAAACAGGAATGGATTACTATCCAGTAAGCATTATAAAGCCATATATTACATCAAAGACTAAGCCTACCACAATGCAGATCAGCTGCACCATCCTGCTGTAAAGTGGCATACTGCTAGTAGAATGTGAGCCAAACCGCCTCAAATTCATAACATATGTACTATAAGCATATCTGGAAGCACCCATATGTATTATTGACAATAAAGATGTACATTTGTCTCATATATATCCCCTACATGTCACATATACAGCTGAACATAAAGCATTACAAACATAATAGATGTAATAGTATACACTGAAATTGTATCCTTAATTGTAAGTTGCATATTTATTAACTGTAAAAAATATACAAGTATGCAACATACTCCACAATGTTTTAAACTACTATACAATTTGCCAAGATGTATTATGCATATAATATTACTATAAAAGCTGTACCCATGTAATCACACATGCATGTTTAGAGCTCTCCTGCATACAAAGCCATTAAATATTTACAAAAAATGTATGTATAAGACGAGCTATGAAAGAGTTTGATCCCTACATGCAAAAGCATATGCTGCTTAAAATAAATAAGAGGTAACCATCTATAAAGCATATAACGCACACACACATATGTAAATATCAGATGACATCTTATTGTATCTTACATGTACTGCATAAAACAAAAAGGCATTTTTCATACACATGTATCATTGGCTGTACATACATGTATACAATATGTTTACACATACAAGTGGCATTCACATCCACATATGCATCGTGGCAGTGTACCAGTGTAAACAAGAGTGCAGCCAGGCAGACACACGGTAGCAAGTACACAGCAGTGCCCTGCGGCTTTCCCAGCGCAGTGCGGAATCTGTGGAGGGCCCGTGGAATCCCCGGGCCCGAGCACGTTCCCCGCAATGCGCCCCCGCGTTGGGAAACACCGGGAGACGCTAATCACCCGCAGGGAAAGAGGCCGCCAGCTTACCATGATTGCTGTTCGGTGTACTCGCTATCCTTGGTCGTCAATTGGTCTCCGGGTGAGCCGTCGCCTTCCCACCGCCGTTGCTGGTATACTACTACCCTCCTTCCTGATATTGGGCACGGCTTCAGCACAGCAATAGGAACGGCACTTCACTGACCCACAGCCTTGATAGAGTGGGAGAGCGTAGCTGCAGTGGGGAGGGAAGGGGCGGAGCCTCACGGCTGTCAGAAGCAGAGAGGTGGAGCTGATGCACACGCCGAATCCACGTTTACGCAACGCTTAGCGTTTGCGGAACTCAGTTACCATGTTTGTTGAGGGAAGGTAAATCCGCTCAATATTAAATATTTTTAAATGGAATAACCTTATTTTCCCATATATAAGAGCAGAAATAGTACTCTGAATTTTAGAAACAAGTACTTACGAATTTTCATACATATAAGTGCTCCTATGTTTTACTATATGTATGAATTTTAAACTATTTCTGGAAATTTTAACGACAGGAGTGTAAACACTTCCCGTAAGAAAAATGGTTGCTTATAACCACATGTCACTTTGTTTCGCTCCATATATCATAAAGAGCTCAGTGATGCTAGTGGAATGGGGGATGGTGGTGTTAAACCAGGGCGCACAGTAGCAAGTGCTGCTATCTATGTATAGTCATATATAAGCAAACGTAACAGACCTCTTAAGCCATTAAATGGAATTCTGAAATTGTAGCTTCATGGTATAGCAGAATTTTAGATAGGTTTCCTTACACTAATAAAGTGCATCACTATACAGGGAGTGCAGAATTATTAGGCAAATGAGTATTTTGACCACATCATCCTCTTTATGCATGTTGTCTTACTCCAAGCTGTATAGGCTCGAAAGCCTACTACCAATTAAGCATATTAGGTGATGTGCATCTCTGTAATGAGAAGGGGTGCATAGTTGCCAACAGTCCCTAATTTCCAGGGACAGTCCCTGGATTTTGTTGTATGTCCCTGGAGTTTTTTTGTCCCTGGAAATGTCCCTGAAAATCTCCTTTGCACAACATTTGTTGTTTGCATATATATACACACACACATACACATATACAGATAGATAGATGATAAATAGATATAGTGTATTATTTAAATATAATTCATTCCTAATGGAATATTGTTATTATTATTGAATGGGTTCACATATTATTGGTCTTTCTAATTTTGATGCTGTGTTGTAAAAATAACCATATGCCCAGAATGTGTTCCAGAGACTGGGTAGGTGTAAGAGCTTGGTGCTGTAATCTGTATAATAAACTATGGATAAGTCTAAATTATACTATTACTTTCAAATGGGTGTGTTTTGATTGCAGAACTGAGTGGGCGGAGCAGTTGAACAGTAGGTCGTCAATACTCCAGTAACCCGCTTGCTTGCTCTGCTGCAAAGTGTCCCTGAAATTTTTTTTGAAATGTTGGCAACTATGGGGGTGTGGTCTAATGACATCAACACCCTATATCAGGTGTGCATAATTATTAGGCAACTTCCTTTCCTTTGGCAAAATGGGTCAAAAGAAGGACTTGACAGGCTCAGAAAAGTAAAAAATAGTGAGATATCTTGCAGAGGGATGCAGCACTCTTAAAATTGCAAAGCTTCTGAAGCGTGATCATCGAACAATCAAACGTTTCATTCAAAATAGTCAACAGGGTCGCAAGAAGCGTGCGGAAAAACCAAGGCGCAAAATAACTGCCCATGAACTGACAAAAGTCAAGCGTGCAGCTGCCAAGATGCCACTTGCCACCAGTTTGGCCATATTTCAGAGCTGCAACATCACTGGAGTGCCCAAAAGCACAAGGTGTGCAATACTCAGAGACATGGCCAAGGTAAGAAAGGCTGAAAGACGACCACCACTGAACAAGACACACAAGCTGAAACGTCAAGACTGGGCCAAGAAATATCTCAAGACTGATTTTTCTAAGGTTTTATGGACTGATGAAATGTGAGTGAGTCTTGATGGGCCAGATGGATGGGCACGTGGCTGGATTGGTAAAGGGCAGAGAGCTCCAGTCCGACTCAGATGCCAGCAAGGTGGAGGTGGAGTACTGGTTTGGGCTGGTATCATCAAAGATGAGCTTGTGGGGCCTTTTCGGGTTGAGGATGGAGTCAAGCTCAACTCCCAGTCCTACTGCCAGTTTCTGGAAGACACCTTCTTCAAGCAGTGGTACAGGAAGAAGTCTGCATCCTTCAAGAAAAACATGATTTTCATGCAGGACAATGCTCCATCACACGCGTCCAAGTACTCCACAGCGTGGCTGGCAAGAAAGGGTATAAAAGAAGAAAATCTAATGACATGGCCTCCTTGTTCACCTGATCTGAACCCCATTGAGAACCTGTGGTCCATCATCAAATGTGAGATTTACAAGGTGGGAAAACAGTACACCTCTCTGAACAGTGTCTGGGAGGCTGTGGTTGCTGCTGCACGCAATGTTGATGGTGAACAGATCAAAACACTGACAGAATCCATGGATGGCAGGCTTTTGAGTGTCCTTGCAAAGAAAGGTGGCTATATTGGTCACTGATTTGTTTTTGTTTTGTTTTGTTTTTGAATGTCAGAAATGTATATTTGTGAATGTTGAGATGTTATATTGGTTTCACTGGTAAAAAAAATAATAATTGAAATGGGTATATATTTTTTTTTTGTTAAGTTGCCAAATAATTATGCATAGTAATAGTCACCTGCACACACAGATATCCCCCTAAAATAGCTATAACTAAAAACAAACTAAAAACTACTTCCAAAACTATTCAGCTTTGATATTAATGAGTTTTTTGGGTTCATTAAGAACATGGTTGTTGTTCAATAATAAAATTAATCCTCAAAAATACAACTTGCCTAATAATTCTGCACTCCCTGTACTAGTAGTAACTGCCACTACAAAAAAATGTAGTATACACGCTATTCTTACTCAAATTGATGTTGTACCAATCCATAATAATCAAAGGTTTTGCATGCACATAGGAAATATAACGATACATGATGCAACCGAAGCAAGACCTATTAAAGGGACACTGAACCCAATTTTTTTCTTTATAAACTTACATTATTGCATTTCAAATAAAGATACCAAGAGAATGAAGAAAATTTGATAAAAGGAGTAAATTAGAAAGTTGCTTAAAATGTCATGCTTTATCTGAATCACACAAGAAAAACTTTGGGTTCAGTGTCCCTTTAATGTTTTATACACACACACACACACTATATGGCCAAAAGTACAGTATTTGAACACTTCTACTAATTATTAAAAGACCACTAAACACAAATTGTAATCTACATGATTTGAAACCTTTATGGGCTCCATGTACTAAGCCGTCAATTCATCCGTCATTTTAGACGCGGATAAACTCGCCGCGGGCGAAATGGTGTCCGCTGTCACTATGTACTAATAATCCCCCAATAAATAGACAAGTCTAGCCCGCCGCGAGCAGTGGCGGATTATTGATAAATTTGACGTCTCGCTCGCCGCGACTAAGCTGATGTACTTTTAACTTTCAGTTGAATTGTCTGGCCAATTATTAACACGTGACATGCAAGGTGTCACGAACATCATAGTAGTCGCGGGAATAGAATTTTGCTCCTATAAAAGTTCAACTTATCTAAACAACTTTATTATTGTTCTAAATTTTTTGAAGAGTGATAACAGAGCGTTATTTTTGTAATATTTATTTACAATTTGGATATGGCTTCATCTGGATCTGATAATATATAAATATTAATATAAAAATAATTATAAAGATTGACAACTATACAATACAAATTTAAAATATAGATTACTCTTTAATTACAGTCGACAAATTGGGCGCAATTTATGTACATGGAAATGAGAGACAAATTAGACGCCAGTTATGCTGTACAATGCTGATATTACTGCCTTTTATATATGTCTAGACTGGCGTCTAGATTGACTTTCCTATTGTTTTGTACCTTGCCCGCCACCTAAAAGGTGGCAAGGCAAAAATAACGAGGTGGGAGCGGAAATTGTAGCGAGCGGACAAATAGATTTTTTAGTACATTCGTTTTTGGCGAGTTGGTGGTCAAATGTGTCTAATTACAGTGAAAAATGGAGAGGTAGCGAGGTTTGGCGGATAAGTACGCTCGCAATTTTAAAGATGCGAGTTTGAACATAGTTGACGACTTTGTACATATCAGTTTGCGAGTTTTGACGCGAGATTTGTTGCGGGTAGCTCGCTGACTGCTTAGTACATGGAGCCCTATATCTGAGAATAATTTTGCAATGAAAACTGCAGCTTTATTTTGTCAAGTAAATATATTGTTTTACGCTTATTCATTTCACTGATTCATTTCCCTGTCTCCCAGAACAAAAGAATCCTTGCTAACCAATTACAAACTAATATTCAGATGAAGCACAAACTCTCTTTGCACATGTGCAGTTGAGAGAGACTGGGGAAGCCTGCCCTTATCGCCTCAGAAATAAATTCAGAAGCTGAATCAGGCATGGACAAATCCACATTTCACCTGGGGAGTGTTAATCTATGCCCATTTTGTTATATTTCATGCCACTGTTTCACCACCAAATACAATCATATTAAAAAAATTGTTAATCTTTTCACAAACTTTTGGTTTCTCACTGAAATTATTTACACATAACTAATGCAGTCATAAGACAAATTATTGTAAAAAGTTCTCTGGGGTCCCTTTTGTTCAGAAATAGCGGACATGCACAGCTTTACGATTAGTTCTTGGCAGTTAAAAAGCCACTAATTACAACTGCGCACCAAACTTCTGAAATTCCCAGCTGTGAAGGGGTTAATTAGTAGCTAGTAAGGGTAATAGTATTTTAAGCAGGGATTGCCCTTCCACCTGACACCTCTCACCTTAATGATCTCTCCCAAACAGCTCTCCCATCCCCCACACACCTGACCACCATCTTAATTACTCGGAATGCGAGACATTCTGCTAGTATGAAGTTATTATTATTATCATTTATTTGTATAGTGCCACCAAATTCCGTAGCACTGGGTACAATAATAGGGGTACACAATGACAAAGATTTTTGTTAAAATACAAAACATAAAAAAACTAAACAAACTAGTACAGGAGGAAGAGGGCCCTGCTCCGGAGAGCTCACAGTCTACAGGTTTAGGGTGCAGAGACATAAGGTTGGGGTAGCTTGTTACATCGGTTGTAGTTGCAGCAGTGAGTCAGACAGTTCATGTATTAGTTTGGTTCAGATGAGAGATGGAGGAGAGATGGTAAGCCTCTCTGAATAGGTGGGTTTTCAAGGAGCTTCTAAAGCTATACAAGGTTGGAGACAGTCTTATGGAGCGGGGTAGAGAGTTCCAGAGGACAGGAGCAGCACGTGCAAAGTCTTGGAGGCGGGAGTGGGACGTAGAGATAACAGGAGTGAAGAGACGTAGGTCAGAGGTTGATCGAAGAGGATGGGATGGGGAATATTTCACGATGAGAGAGGAAATAGAGTTGGGAGCTAGATTGTTTAGTGCTTTGTAAGTTAGGGTTAATACTTTAAATTGTATTCTTGAGTGTATGGGGAGCCAGTGTAGATACTGGCAGAGCGGAGCAGCTGATGTAGATCGGTGACTTAGGTGGATGAGTCTAGCAGAAGCATTCATAATAGAATGGAGGGAGGAGAGGCAGTGTTTTGGAAGGATTATAGAGAGGGTGGGAAAGGAGGACAGAAGCATTATTTGGGCACACTTGTAGGTCGTACTACCGTATAATATCAAAGCTGGAGTACGGTATGAAAAAATGGAATTTGTAAAATTTAGATAACATAAAACATAACGTTTAATAACTATGTTAAAATAGTGTTGTGGACCATGCCACCATTAAACTAATATGAAACGTGTATAAAAATATTATTATAAAAACATAACTGAATTAAGAGAGCACTGCTGTCTCTCCTACTCAGGAAAATGCCTGTGAGTTCGATTTTATACAATTATGTTGGAACCATAAAGGGTGAAATGCTAAGCCCAGATAGGATCCGTATAACCAGAACCTGTCCCAACAAATTACCAGTCTGTGTGAAACATCTGTCTCTGTGGCAGAAATAAATTAAGCGCAATTAAGGTGAAATGAGAATACTCTTCTACACCCTTATCTTATATTAACGCTTTATGCCACAGCGTCCCCTCAGAGGGATGGAGAGCGAAAAAACTGATTGCAGTTTAGAGACCAGTAATGGTGCATTTAAATAATACTACCCAACTATAGTATAAAGGTCTATATTAGCGTATATTTCGGTGGCATATCACAATAAACACGGTAGAGGCAAACCTCCTAATTACCCTTATTAGGGTTAATAATTAACCATTAGCGCCACAAAATTCCCCTATGGGGTAGAGAAATTATAGCTAATAACAGTTGAAAGACCGGTGGATAGATATTAAGCCTTTGATAAAGCAGATGTGAAACGCGCATCAGGCATTCGCACTGCTTCTCTTCTCGATCTTTAGCAATTTAACAATAGCTGCTTTAATGTTTAGATAGATAGATGTTGGCCTTAATCGGCATTTAGCTTAATATCTATCCACCGGTCTTTCAAGTGTTATTAGCTATAATTTCTCTACCCCATAGGGGAATTTTGTGGCGCTAATTGTTAATTATTAACCCTAATAAGGGTAATTAGGAGGTTTGCCTCTACCGTGTTTATTGTGATATGCCACCGAAATATACGCTAATATAGACCTGTATACTATAGTTGGGTAGTATTATTTAAATGCACCATTACTGGTCTCTATCTGGTCTGCAATCAGTTTTTTCGTTCTCCATTCCCCTGGGGGGGTCTCTGTGGCATAAAGCGTTAAAGGGACAGTCTACACCAGAATTTTTATTGTTTTAAAAGATAGATAATCCCTTTATTACCCATTCCCCAGTTTTGCATAACCAACACAGTTATATTAATATACTTTTAACATCTGTGATTATCTTGTATCTAAGCCTCTGCAAACTGCCCCTTTATTTCAGTTCTTTTGACAGACTTGCAGTTTAGCCAATCAGTGCCTGCTCCCAGATAACTTCATGTGCATGAGCACAGTGTTATCTATATGAAATAATGAAATACATGAACTAACACCCTCTAGTGGTGAAAAACTGTTAAAATGCATTCTGAAAAGAGGTGGCCTTCAAGGACTAAGAAATTAGCATATGAACCTCCTACGTTAAGCTTTTAACTAAGAATACCAAGAGAACAAAGCAAAATTGGTGATAAAAGTAAATTGGAAAATTGTTTAAAATTACATGCTCTATCTGAATCATGAAGTTTATTTTGGCCTAGACTGTCCCTTTAATATAAGATAAGGGTGTAGAAGAGTATTCTCATTTCACCTTAATTGTGCTTAATTTATTTCTGCCTAATTGTGCTTAATTTATTTCTGCCACAGAGACAGATGTTTCACACAGACCGGTAATTTGTTGGGACAGGTTCTGGCTATACGGATCCTATCTGTGCTTAGCATTTGACCCTTTATGGTTCCAACATAATTGTATAAAATCAAACTCACAGGTATTTTCCTAAGTAGGAGAGACAGCAGAGCTCTCTTAATTGAATTTCAGTTATGTTTTTATAATAATATTTTTATACACGTTTCATATTAGTTTACAGGGAGTGCAGAATTATTAGGCAAGTTGTATTTTTGAGGATTAATTTTATTATTGAACAACAACCATGTTCTCAATGAACCCAAAAAACTCATTAATATCAAAGTTGAATAGTTTTGGAAGTAGTTTTTAGTTTGTTTTTAGTTATAGCTATTTTAGGGGGATATCTGTGTGTGCAGGTGACTATTACTGTGCATAATTATTAGGCAACTTAACAAAAAACAAATATATACCCATTTAAATTATTTATTTTTACCAGTGAAACCAATATAACGTCTCAACATTCACAAATATACATTTCTGACATTCAAAAACAAAACAAAAACAAATCAGTGACCAATATAGCCACCTTTCTTTGCAAGGACACTCAAAAGCCTGCCATCCATGTATTCTGTCAGTGTTTTGATCTGTTCACCATCAACATTGCGTGCAGCAGCAACCACAGCCTCCCAGACACTGTTCAGAGAGGTGTACTGTTTTCCCTCCTTGTAAATCTCACATTTGATGATGGACCACAGGTTCTCAATGGGGTTCAGATCAGGTGAACAAGGAGGCCATGTCATTAGATTTTCTTCTTTTATACCCTTTCTTGCCAGCCACACTGTGGAGTACTTGGACGCGTGTGATGGAGCATTGTCCTGCATGAAAATCATGTTTTTCTTGAAGGATGCAGACTTCTTCCTGTACCACTGCTTGAAGAAGGTGTCTTCCAGAAACTGGCAGTAGGACTGGGAGTTGAGCTTGACTCCATCCTCAACCCGAAAAGGCCCCACAAGCTCATCTTTGATGATACCAGCCCAAACCAGTACTCCACCTTGCTTGCGTCTGAGTCTGACTGGAGCTCTCTGCCCTTTACCAATCCAGCCACGGGCCCATCCATCTGGCCCATCAAGACTCACTCTCATTTCATCAGTCCATAAAACCTTAGAAAAATCAGTCTTGAGATATTTCTTGGCCCAGTCTTGACGTTTCAGCTTGTGTGTCTTGTTCAGTGGTGGTCGTCTTTCAGCCTTTCTTACCTTGGCCATGTCTCTGAGTATTGCACACCTTGTGCTTTTGGGCACTCCAGTGATGTTGCAGCTCTGAAATATGGCCAAACTGGTGGCAAGTGGCATCTTGGCAGCTGCACGCTTGACTTTTCTCAGTTCATGGGCAGTTATTTTGCGCCTTGGTTTTTCCACACGCTTCTTGCGACCCTGTTGACTATTTTGAATGAAACGCTTGATTGTTCGATGATCACGCTTCAGAAGCTTTGAAATTTTAAGAGTGCTGCATCCCTCTGCAAGATATCTCACTATTTTTGACTTTTCTGAGCCTGTCAAGTCCTTCTTTTGACCCATTTTGCCAAAGGAAAGGAAGTTGCCTAATAATTATGCACACCTGATATAGGGTGTTGATGTCATTAGACCACACCCCTTCTCATTACAGAGATGCACATCACCTAATATGCTTAATTGGTAGTAGGCTTTCGAGCCTATACAGCTTGGAGTAAGACAACATGCATAAAGAGGATGATGTGGTCAAAATACTCATTTGCCTAATAATTCTGCACACAGTGTAATGGTGGCATGGTCCACAACACTATTTTAACATAGTTATTAAACGTTATGTTTTATGTTATCTAAATTTTACAAATTCCATTTTTTCATACCGTACTCCACCTTTGATATTATACGGTAGTACAACCTACATGTGTGCCCAAATAATGCTTCTGTCCTCCTTTCCCCCCTCTCTATAATACTTTATTTTGGCATTAGGCACTACCTTCTTGCGACACATAGGCTTGTACTTGGGGGGTTTTAGGCAGTACTACCCTTTTTCCCACCTTCCCTATAGGTTAATAGGGACTCCTTTTTCCTTAATATAGTGTTTTGGAAGGCCATTTAGGAGTAGATTGCAATAATCAATGCATGACAAAATGAGGGAATTAATAAGTATTTTTGTAGTTTTTTGAGTAAGGAAGGGACGAATTCTGGAAATGTTGCGTAGGTGTGAATGGCAGGATTTGTTAAGCGCTTGTATATGTGGGTTAAATGTGAGCTCTGAGTCTAGTGTGACCCCAAGACAGCGGACCTGGGGTGAGGTGTTGAGAATAGAATCTCCAACCGTCAGAGAAATGTCAGGTGTTGGATGTCTCGAAGAGGGAGGAATAAGAAGCAGCTCAGTTTTGGATAGATTGAGTTGGAGGTAGTGTGAAGACATCCAAGAGTTAATTCCTGAGAGGCAGTTGGAAATCTGGTTGAGTAAAGAGGGTGAGATATCAGGAGAGGAAAGATAGATTTTAGTATTATCAGCATATACGTGGTTCTGGAATCCAAAGGAGGCTATACGTTTTCCAAGGGAGGATGTATAGAGAGAGAAAAGCAAGGGGCCCAAGACAGAGCCTTTGCGGTACTCCAACTGAGAGAGGCATAGGATTGCAAGGTATGTTGTTAACGGACACTGAAAAAGAGCGGTTTGAGAGATATGAGGCAGACCAGGAGAGGGCTGTGTCTCGGATGCCAAATGAATGTAGTATTTTTAGGAGGAGAGGATGGTCGACTGTGTCAAAAGCAGCGGATAGGTCAAGAAGAATTAGTAAGGAGTAGTGGCCTTTTGCTTTAGCTGATAACAGGTCATTTGTTACTTTAGCAAGAGCAGTTTCTGTTGAGTGTTTAGGGCGGAAACCAGATTGTAGTGGATCAAGTAAGGAGTTAGTTGTAAGAAAATGAGTTAGCCGATTATAGACCAGTCGTTCCATTAAGTTTGAAGCAAATGGGGGTAAGGAGACCGGTCGATAGTTAGAAGGCGTGGAGGGGTCAAGCGAGGGCTTTTTTAGGATTAGTATGATTGACGCATTCTTGAATGTATCCAGAAATGTGCCAGCAGTAAGAGATTGGTTAAAGAGATGAGATAAGGTAGGGGTTAGTGAAGCAGAGAGAGAGGGAAGCAGTTGTGAAGGAATAGGGTCAAGTGGGCAGGTTGTGAGATGAGTCAAGGATAGGCGTACAGAGACGTCTTCCTCTGTTACAGGAGGGAAGTAGCATAGCTGTGTTTGAAGGATGTGAGGTGCAGATATCTTTTCTAATGGTGTCAATTTTATTTTTGAAGTGATCAGCAATAATCTGAGCAGTGAGGTTGGTAGTGGGCGGATGTAGAAGGGAGTTAAAGGTCTGAAAATCAGAGCAATGTTATTTATTTATATGAATCTTATTTATTTAATGAATTTCTGCAGTGTAGGATCACCCCTTAACCTCCCTGATCCCTCACAAACATCTCTCTAACCCCCCCTTCCAATTGTGTCCGCCATCTTAGGTACTGGCAGCTGTCCACCAGTACCTAGCTCATAGGTTTATTTTTAGATTCTATCCAATTCCCCACTTTTTCTGCAGTGTAGCGTTCCTTCACTCCCTCTCCCTTCTAAATCTTTTCTGTAGGTTAGGGCTACTCCCTCCCCCCCTGCCTCTGTGCCGCACACCCGCCACCCTCCTTTCCTCCCGCATCTCCCACCGACACTGAAGGAGATTGTTACAGACAGTGACACAGATAGTGTGACTGTCTGTAACTATATAGAAATCTGCATTAAAGGGACATTATGCACTCGATTTTTCTTTGAATAAATGTTTTGTAGATGATCCATTTATATAGCCCATACAGTTTTTTTTTTGTTTTTTTTTTAAATGTATAGTTTTGCTTATTTTTAAATAACATTGCTCTGATTTTCAGACTCCTAACCAAGCCCCAAAGTTTTAGGAGAATACCGACGTATACCTACTTTAGCTTGCTCCTGTTTGTGTAAAGAGTCTTTTCATATGCAGAGGAAGGGGGAGTAAGTTTGTAAATGGTTTTATACTGGATTTTTATATAAGTATCTGTGCATATTATTCTTTATAGTAGTTTCTATTACATGCAGTTATATGAAAATTGGCGTATACTGTGCCTTTAATATGGTAACAGAGTACCGATTGTGCTCTGTTACCATTTGAAGGCAGATGCCTGCAGCCCAGGAAGAACAAGTCTTGGTTGTCACTTGACAACTGAAACTGCTGGACGTTCCCATAGGTCCGATGTGTATATATAAATAAATATATATATTATGCGGTATGATGGGCTATGAACTGCATGACATATATATACGTCGGAATGGCTCAAGGGGTTAAACAAGGAACAAAAGAAAGGACAAGATATACGACAGATTTACATGAGCCATGTAATTTTGAATTAATCTGTCAACAAAAGTTTATAAATAACGTGAGCAAAACACAATAATTACATGTTTACATAATCCACAAAGCAACCAGATAGTTTATCTTATATATATCATTCAGATTTTTTTCTAGATTCTATACTGCGGAGAGAGAAAAAAAACAAACAAAAAGCCCTAATTCTCCCTCCCCCTGATACATCAACCATTCAGCTGAAAGTCACATCTTTAAAAAATGCATTAATTATATATTTAGAATTCATAGAAGGGTGCAAAAGCATTCGTTAGATATTACACAGTAAGGTATAGTATATAGTACTTCTATTAAGAGAAAAAAATAAGCAATGCTAAGTTGGTTCAGAATTAATAGATATATCATATTGTTCTACCATTTGAGAATTAATTTTATTAACAAACTCTCTAATCTTTGGTTCCTTCTTTCCACGGCCAAATAATCAAATTTCTACCTGCTAAAATTGCCATATTAAAGGGACACTGAACCCAATTTTTTTCTTTCATGATTCAGATAGAGCATGCAATTTTAAGCAACTTTCTAATTTACTCCTATTATCATTTTTTCTTCGTTCTCTTGCTATCTTTATTTGAAATAGAAGGCATTTAAGCTATTTATTTGGTTCAGAACCATGGAAAGCACTTGTTCATTGGTGGATGAATTTATCCACCAATCAGCAAGAACCACCCAGGTTGTTCACCAAAAATGGTCCGGCATCTAAAATTACATTCTTGTATTTCAAATAAAATTATCAAGAGAATTACGAAAATTTGATAATAGGAGTAAATTGGAAAGTTGCTTAAAATTGCACGCTCTATCTGAATCATTAAAGAAAACATTTGGGTTCAGGGTCCCTTTAACAAAATCTAGATTTATAATCTTGTCATTTCTACTAGCCAAGAAAAATATCTGTTTTTATTTTAATAATAAATTCTTCTTTAGTTATGTTTCTAACCAAAGAATGGGCTAAATTACGAGTGGAGCTCTATTTAGAGCTCCCGCGCTAACTGCTCTCGACTGGCCTTTTGTGTGAGTCATGTGATCTCGCGTATTACAAATTGAAATAAAAAAAAAACAAAGTTACAATTTCACAACCGCGTTAACATACTCCCCTTCAATAGAGAGAGAAAAGCGAAAAAAAACATCCATACTCGTGAGCTAACCCACATCGGGATGATCCCACTACTCTAATAACCCCTAAACTGCCACATAGCCCACCGTAAAGTACCCATCTACACTATTAACCCCTAAACCGCCACACTCCCACATCGCAAAGTACCGGACTACTTTATTAACCCCTACATCGCAAAAATAAAAAAAAGCATTGCAAAGTACCCACTAACCTCTAACCCCCTAACAACCTAACACCCCCTAAGTTACAAAAAAATACTATTACATAAAAGTAAAAATAACATTACAGAAAAAAATAAAAACGTAACATTACAAAAAATAAAAAAAAAATAACATTACAGAAAATAAAAAAACTACCATTACAGAAAAAAAATTACGAAAAATAAAAAACTCACAGTTATGCCTATTCTAAAACTAAAGCTCGCCTTAAAAAAAATAAAAAATAAAAATAAAAAACCCTATACTAACACTAAAAGTTACTAAAGCAATAGCCCTTAGAAGGGCTTTTTGTAGGGCATTGCCACTCTTTTTCTAAAAAAAAATTACAACCCTATTCTTTAATAAAAGTAACCCCCACCCCAAAAAAAGCCTATATAAAAACTTACTCTAAAATTGCTCTGATAAGGGTATTTGGTAGGGCATTGACCTGATAAGGGCATTTGGTTGGGCATTGACCTGATAAGGCATTTGGTAGGGGAGTGGTCTAAAGTGATTCAGCTATTTTGCTGCCCAAAAAAATAAAAAAAATAAAATCTAAAAAAAACACTATCCTAAAAAAAAGATTCCCTAAAAAGGGCATCACTTATTTTAGCTATTTTGTACCCTACGCTAAAAAGAAAAAAACCCACCCAAAAAACTCCTGTCACTAAATCCCAAAACTGGTACTCACCAAACTTGAATCCGGCTCGTAGTTGATCGCCTCCAGTGGTGTGCCTTTTCAGTCTTCTTCCATCTTCTACGCAAAAACTTTAAACAAGTTATGTAGGGGTGCTGTGACAGAGATAATACAATTATGTACAATTGTTAACAAGTAATTGTAAAGGAACAAATTCAATTTGCCCTTAAAACCCTTATATGGAAGCAACACAGTCCCCAATATCCGGTGGTCAGTGTCAACAGAATTAAAAGTTCATCGACCGGGCTGTAAAGGCTGCACTCCTCTTCACATGGATAGTGGAACAAATCTATGGTTTCAAGCAAACAAAAGACAGGCGCCTCATATGCATATCAATCAGTAGCCAAAATGATGGACATATTTGCTATGCATATTTTGTCCATAATTTTGGCTACTGGTTGATATGCACACAAGGTGCCCTCTTCTGTTTGCTTGAAGCCATAGATGTCTTCTATCTTCCATCTGATGCTTCTTTTTCTTCTTATATTCCATTTGGTATGTCTTCATGCGGTCACTGCTACACACTGAAGCTTGAATGCGAGGTTCCCACTTACATAGGAGTGCCCTTGCATTCCTTTTGAAATCCAAATTCAAAAGCTTTCATTCTATTGGTTGATAGAGCAAGGGCATCCCTATATAAGGGGGAACCTCACATTCAAGCTTCAGTGTGTGGCAGTTACTGCATGAAGACGGATCGGGTGTAAAATAAGAAGAAAAAAAGAAGTGTTGAAGATGATAGAAGAGTGGCAGGCCATCTTTTTTTAGAATAGGGTTTTTTTTAGGGTTTTTTATTTTTTGGAGGAGCAAAACAGCTGAATCACTTTAGGGCATTGCCTTACCAAATGCACTTGTCAGGGCAATTCCCAACCAAATGGTGTTTTTAGGGCAATCTTTTATTAGCATAGGGTTATTTTTTTCGGGTTTTGAAATATTTATTTTTTTAATATAGCAGAATAGCTAAAATTGTCCTTCAAAAGTCCCTTCTAAGGGCTATTTATTTTGGGGTGTTTTTTTAGGGGGTTGTAGAACAGGGATAACTGTGAAGTTTTTATTTTTAGTAATGTTTTTTTTAAATTTTCTGCAATGTTACACCTAGATTACGAGTCTTGCGTTATCCTTAAAAAGCAGCGTTGAGAGGTCCCAACGCTGCTTTTTTCCTAACGCTGGTATTACGAGTCTTGAAATGACAGGTGTACCGCTCACTTTTTTGGCCAGACTTGAAAATACAGCAAATCCACTTACGTCAATTGCGTATCCTATATTTTCAATGGGACTTGCATAACGCCAGTATTACGAGTCTTCCAAAAAGTGAGCGGTACAGCCTCTCCTGTCAAGACTGGTACCGCGTTTAAAAGTCAGTATTTAAGAGTTTTATGGGCTAACGCCGTAGTATAAAACTCTTAACTAAAGTGCTAAAAAGTACACTAACACCCATAAACTACCTATTACCCCCTAAACCGAGCCCCCCCCCCCACATCGCAAACAATAAAAAAAAAATTAACCCCTAATCTGCCGAACCGGACATCGCCGCCACTATAAAAAAATATATTAAACCCTAAACCGTCGCCCTCCCGCATCGCAAACACTACTTTATTTTATTAACCCCTAATCTGCCATCCCTAACATCGCCGACACCTACCTACATTTATTAACCCCTAATCTGCCGCCCCCAACGTTGCCGCAACTATATTAAATGTATTAACCTCTAAATCTAAGTCTAACCCTAACACCCCCTAGCTTAAATATAATTTAAATAAATCTAAATATAATAACTATCATTTACTAAATTATTCCTATTTAAAACTAAATACTTACCTAAAAAATAAACCCTAATATAGCTACAATATAACTAATAGTTGCATTGTAGCTAGCTTAGGATTTATTTTTATTTTACAGGCAACTTTGTATTTATTTTAACTAGGTACAATAGTTATTAAATACTTATTAACTATTTAATAGTTACCTAGTTAAAATAAAGACAAATTTACCTGTAAAATAAATCCTAACCTAAATTCCAAATACACCTAACACTACACTAAAATTAAATTAATTACCTAAACTAAATACAATTAAGTACAATTAAAAAAAATTATCTAAAGTACGAAAAAAACACTAAATTTCAGAAAATAATAAAATAATTACAATTTTTTAAACTAATTACACCTAATCTAATCCCCCTAATAAAATAAAAAAAGCCCCCCAAAATAATAAAAACCCTACCCTATACTAAATTACAAATAGCCCTTAAAAGGGCCTTTTGCAGGGCATTGCCCCAAAGTAATCAGCTCTATTAGCTGTAAAAACAAGTAGAATACCCCCCCAAAATTAAAACCCACCACCCACACACCCAACCCTACTCTAAAACCCACCCAATCCCCCCTTAATAAAACCTAACACTAACTCCTTGAAGATCACCCTACCTTGAGAAGTCTTCACCCAGCCAGGCCGAAGTCCTCAACGAAGCCGGGCAAAGTGGTCCTCCAGACGGGCAGAAGTCTTCATCGAAGCCGACCAGAAGAGGTCCTCTAGACGGGCAGAAGTCTTCATCCAGGCGGCATCTTCTATCTTCATCCATCTGGAGCGGAGCGGCTCCATCTTCAAGACATCCGACGCGGAACATCCTCTTCCAACGAAGTCCAACTGAAGAATGAAGTTTCCTTTAAATGGTGTCATCCAAGATGGCGTCCCTTGAATTCCGATTGGCTGATTGAAATCTATCAGCCAATCGGAATTAAGGTAGAAAAAATCCTATTGGCTGATGCAATCAGCTAATAGGATTGAGCTTGCATTCTATTGGCTGATCCAATCAGCCAATAGAATGCCAGCTCAGATACTGACTTCCTGTTGGAGGCGGGGCATGCAGGTAACTGCAGGTAGCTGCAGGTGCTGAGGACGCTCCGTGCCTCTGAGAGAGGCCTAAATCTAACACCAACACATGCATTGGTTTCCCTTGGCCACACTCAGGCTTGGGAACATGGATTCCGATCCAGCATGGGAAGTTAAAATTGCAGCCTAGAAGTGCACGGTGGCTGGTGCACACCATTTCTACAGGGGCTCCTAAGTACCGACTCAGTTCCTTCCTGGACAAGCCCTCTGATACACATGAGAGTGTATAGCAATGACTGTCAGCTGCTCTACTCACTATACCCGGCATTAAAGTGGTATTTAAGAAAGAGGCTCTGAGATGTACTTGCATAAGAACTGTACCACAGACAAGATATATACACGCTGGTATATAAGTTACAGCGTAGTGACTCTGACACTTACCTGGTTGAAGTGTTGATATACCTAGCGGCAGCCCTTTCTACCCCTGCGCGGTCTGTGATTGGGATTTCGAGGTGCTCGCGCGGCATTGCCGTGCCCAGTGATCCTAGTTCTGGAGGAGTCAGTCTCTCTTTGCTGCGCCGTGAGTGGAGTGGAGGCTCCGCGGTTCTTACCGCAAGGAAGTTTGGGCGCCTCGGACAGCAAACAGCTGAAGTGATCCCGCCCCCCCCCAGCGCGAGATATCGCGGACGAAGCTACACATTGCTCCTGACTGTGGCTTACACAGGTCATCCAGCGTCGACGACGTGTACTCTCGAGGTACTCCCACAGAGAAGAAGTGTCTACGGTGGCTGACTGGATGACTGCTTTCTGCGCTGTAGGCACATTGTTATGCTGTATAGCAGTTCCTCCACCTTGGTTGCAGCTTGGAGCCCTCCGGACACAGTACGCCACAGCTTGGGAGGATCGAACAAGCTGATAAGGTACTTTTGTTGAGGCTGTGGGTATCGACAGTAAGGTTCCATACTCTGGCCTCATTATGTACGCTGGTCTGGATATCTAAAAGCTTCCTTTACCGCATTTGTTCAGTTGGTTCTAGTGCACTTAACCTCCCTATTTGTACACATCGTTCTGGACTTTTTCTGCCGAACCCATTGAGCCAATTATTAACTCAAGCTGACTGGGTAAACTCGCTGTGAACGCAGCAAAGACATTGATATGAAGTAGCATTTGAATGAAACAAGCTCAAGGCTGATCTATATTTTGAGAGAACTACTATTTACTATATATGGAGAGCTCATTTATGTACATCCTGTATTAGCATAGAAATCTCTTTAGTTCTTAGCCTGCTGTATCTCGGTAGGTGGGTTATTGAGCTAAATAAGGTTAATGCTGAGATTTACTGTGAGAGTTTCATTATTCTTTCTTGTGCTGATAATCTATCTATGTATACCCTGTATTATTATTATAGAACGCTCTGCTGCTTGTGGCTGCTCTATTTCTGAATGTAAGATGGTGGGACATAATATATGCATAGAGATATGGTTACAGCAGGTCACTAGATACTAAAACATAAGTGACTTTAACAGCTAGAAAGTATTTTTGGATAAGCAGTATCTGAAAAAGCTTGTCTGGGTTGAGATTTATACCTTGGAGACAGATAAACATAGATTAGGAATGATATCAAATTTGCCGTGGCAAACATAAAATATTTAGTCCCCCCAAGGTATGTTTTTCTGGAATTAATAGTACTAATTATTAGGATATCGAATTGTAATTTTTAATTTAAGTCTATAAAAATATATTAGGGTAGGAATATATATACAAGTCTCCCTGGTTAATTTTCACTGTGGTGCTTTATGCTAAGAAGCTGATTACTTACACCGACACCTATTCACTTACACTAATATTTGTAGATTCCCCTATATAGTGGCATACACTAAAAATGGTTTAGAAGGAATAATTCTTGCACACTTTAGATAGAAATAAAAACTAGAGATTTTGAGGAATAGAATTGACACTTGAATAAAAAACATTCTATCACTTTTAGAAGAATACACTGTCTCAAACACATCAGAAAAATTAGTACTCCCCCCCCCTTTTTTTTTTCTTTTTTTTTTTTTTTGGTGTGTACTTCTCACTCTGTTAAGCCTCCTAGTTAATAGACAGTACTATACAGACAAATTTTAGTGAGGCTTTGTTCATGGATAAATATATGCAGCAAAGAAGTTCTCCCTCCAATATGCCCCCCAAATCCAGAGAAAAGAAGGGGAGCAGCAGGAACTTGGATTCTGGCTCTGTTTCCCCATCGGAAAAAAGTGTCTCTAATCCATCTCCTAACAACTTGTTAGAATTTGCTGCTGAAGTAGCCAAAATCTTGACACCCCAATTTGACATGATCAAACAGGAGATCAGAAATGAGATATCAAACCTCACTTTGGAGGTTAGACAGTTTTCAACTAGACTAGATGAAATGGAGAATCGGATCTCAGATCTAGAAGATAGATTTAATATTATGGATCCTGTAATAGATACTCACAGCAAAACTATCACTTCATTGCAAGCCAAGATCGAGGACCTTGAGGATCGATCGAGGCGCAATAACCTTAAAGTGATTGGCTTGCCTGAGTCTACTGAATTTCAAGACTTAATGAATTTTGTTACCATTACGTTACCACAGGCCCTACAGATCCCAGCTCCTGCTGCTCCCTTTCTTGTTGAAAGGGTACATAGGATAGGGCAACGACGTGAACACAGTGAGACATCTAGACCAAGGCCAGTAATCTTTAAATTTGTCAACTTCCAGGACAAACTTTTATATCTTAAACATTACAGGAAATATAGCCCTCTCTCTGTAGGCTCACATAAACTATTACTGTTCCAAGACTTCTCTTCGGAAACATTAACCAAGCAAAGAGATATGTCTTTTTTTTATGGGAGATTGCAGAAAGAGAACTACAACATCAGGCTGATCTATCCAGCCAAGCTAATTGTACAGAAAGATGGAAGTACACACACACTCAATAATGTTATGGAGGCGGAGGCTTTTTGCAGAGAGGTAGGGGTACCATGAATATGTTTATAGGGTATCAGGAAGAGGTTCCTTGATCACAGATTCAGAATATGTTGTTACTTAGATAAATAGAAATGAGTAGTATGGTCTTTGAATTGAGGACTATGACAATGCTAGAAATGGTGTTCTTTTTGGTTCTTTGGTGGGTCTTGTGGGGTTCTGTGGTGTGTGTGTTTTTTTTTTTTCCTTTTTTTTTTTTTTTTTTGTTGTTCTTTTCTCTTGTGTTTTTTAAAAGATGGCACTACATACACTCTGAACAATGTTATGGAAGCTGAAGCTTTCTGTAGAGAATCAGGGGTACCTTAGCCTATGTACTGTTGTTTAGGTAGTTTAGAGGCATTAGAAAAGAGAGTTACGATGGTTTCTCATATACGTTCTGAAGGGTATTGGAATTTGAGACAGAAATGGTATAACTGGGGTGTGTGTTTGTTTGTTCCTGCTTATAGAAATATAAATGGGGTGAGTGAGGGAGGGGTTTTTTTTTTTTTTTTTTTCCTTCTCTTCCTCCTTCCTTCCTTTTTTTTTTTTTTTTTTTTTTTTTTTTTCTCCCCTTCTTCCGCTTTTTCTTTTTCTCTTCTCCCGTCTCTCTCATTGTCTCTCCAGTCCCCTTTCCCCTTCTCACACCCAAGGGTCTGCCACCCTCTCCTTCGGGCTCATTTCTTGACTACCGAGATTGTATATACAATGAGTTCATTTGGTTATGTATCTACGGATTAGAGACAAATAATTTCCCTGATTAGTAAGTTCAATTTACTATCATGGAATATTGGTGGTATTAACTCCCCAATTAAAAGGAAAACTATAATAAAACACCTGGGCAAATTTAACCCTGATATAGTTTTCCTACAGGAGCTCCATCTTAAGGCTCTTGAAATACCTAAATTGAAAGCGAAGTGGGTGGGAGAAGTTCTGGCGGCCCCTTTTACATCTAGGAAGAGGGGAGTGGCCATTTTAGTAAATCGGAAGCTGGAATATCAGGTAATTAACACTGTAATCGATCCTGAGGGCAGATTTTTAATCGCGGAACTGGAAATTAAACGTATAAAATACATACTGTGCAATATATATGGTCCCAATCAAAACGACCGTAAATTTTGGTCTACACTCTCAGTCAAACTACATAACTATATTGGGTCAAATCTAATTATCGGGGGAGACCTAAATTTAATGGCAGATCCTCTGCTAGATAGCTCAAATAAAAAGGCCCTAAAAAATAGGGACCGGAAAGCTCGGACCTTTCAGAAATTCTGCAGTCAGCTGGGACTGGTGGACATATGGCGGGTCCAGAACCCGGACGCTCGAGATTACTCTTGTGTATCTCAAGTCCAACAGTCTTTCTCGAGGATCGATTATTTTTTAATTTCTGAATCCCTGCTTAACTGGAATTGGGTGTCCAGTATTGGAGACATCGTCATTTCCGATCACGCTGTGATCGGGTTGAGATGTGATACAAATGGTGGACACCGAGATAAGAACCACATATATTTCCCTAAGTACCTGAGCAACAATATCAAGTTTCAGAACCAATTACGTTTAAAATGGGACGAATACTATAATAACAATCACAGTTATATAGATAAGATCGAAGTGTTCTGGGAGGCCTCCAAGGCCGTTTTACGAGGGGAAATTAAATCTTATTCCCTACATCTGAAAAAAAATTGGACCCTAATAACTAGACAACTTGCTAATCGGGTTAAGAACGCATATAGGGCTTATATTATAAACCACACTAAAGCTTACTGGGATGCATATGTGACTGCTAAAATGCTCCGGGATACGCATATTAAGCAAAGTAGCGTTCAGGAAGAAATGAGAATGAGAGCAATATACGGTGGCTTTACGGGCAGATCGGCGAAATTTCTGGCCAGAACTACTAAATCTTCTCCCAGACATCCAATATCTGCTATTAAACAGGGAGATATGAGATATACCAAACATACTGACATTGAAAAAGTATTCTTTGACTTTTTTCAAGATCTATACAAAAGAGAGCCTACTAACCCCGATAAGAGATTGGCATTCTGGGAAAAGATTGAGATTCCAAGGTTATCTTCTGATGCCAGAGACACGATTAATGCCTCTATTACTGAGGAGGAAATCACAATAGCAATTAAGAACGCGAAAACTAATAAAGCGGCTGGACCTGATGCCCTCCCCATCGAGTACTATAGGATTTTACAGACACAGGTGACCCCAATACTGAATAAGCTATTTAATTTTTATTTTTCAGAAAACACTAATTGTTCTCCATCTTTTACAACCGCAAATATCTCATTAATTCTAAAAAAAGGTAAAGATCCGGAATTACCTAGCTCCTATAGACCGATCTCAGTCCTAAACACCGACTATAAGTTGCTGGCATCTATAATAGCCTCCCGATTGAAACCATACATGGGTGATTTAATCCACGAGAACCAATCGGGTTTCATGTCGGGCCGGAATCCTGTAAGAAATACAAGGAAACTATTAATCCTGATCGAATCCTTCTGGATCAAATATAAGTCTTTACGAGTAAGGGAAACGGAAGATAAGGCTATCTTAACGATCGACGCGGAGAAAGCATTCGATCGCGTTGACTGGGTCCATCTGTTCTCCGCGTTGGATCGGTTCGGATTTCCTGAATATTTTATTAATTATATTCAATTAATCTATAGTACCCCTTCCTCGGCGATCATCATAAATAATACATCTACCCAACGTTTTGAGCTTTCCAGAGGGACTAGACAAGGATGCCCTCTTTCCCCTTTTCTATTCAATCTGAGTATAGAACCTCTTGCCATTCGATTAAGACAAGAACTAGATGGGATTCTCATGGCAGATGAAAAGCTAGTGTTGCTCCTATATGCGGATGATCTCTTAATATTTCTTTCTAATCTTAAGGTCACTATACCCATCTTCCAAATGATTATCCAAGAATTTGGGGAGATCTCTGGATTTAAGATAAATATCTCAAAATCAGAATTAATGTGGGTATATAGAAACCCTCCTTATTATTGTAATCATCCCTTCCTTGAGGTCTCCCAGATTACTTATCTTGGTCTTTGTCTATCTAGAAACCCAGAAGAGTGGTACAAAATAAATTATAGACCATGTCTAGATTACTGCAGAAAGAAGTTAGTGGAGTGGACCCCGTTACCTATATCATTAACGGCGCGTATAACTTTAATTAAATCTGTCCTCTTTCCAAAACTTTTTTATATTATGCAGAATATCCCGTGTTTTCTACATAAGAAAGATATTATCATGTATAATAGGGCATGTTCTCAATTCTTATGGAATGGTAAGAGACCACGCATTGCGCCCCATAGACTTATGAACTCTAAGCTTTCAGCCGGCCTCGCTCTCCCTAATATTCAATCATATAATCTGGCTACCTTAGCCAGATTTGCTCTAGACTGGCTAACTGGGAAAGACCAAATTTCCTCGGTTATCTGGGAAAATCAAATGGTGGCCCCGTTCAATTTGAAGGCACTTTTACACTGTCCCCTCACTTCCTTGCCCTCCAATATATTCTATATGACCACCCTTAAGAACGTCCTGGTGGCCTGGCAGAGGCTTTGTGTGGAAAACGATTGCTCCCCCCATATATCACAATATTTAACTATATGTGGTAATCCTGAGTTCGGGCCGGGCTTAACCAACCAGATATTCAAAGCTTGGGCGTCAAAGGGTCTTCAAAATATTTGGCAACTACTAGGTACAGATGGATACCCACGACTGTTTGAGGATATTGCAACACAATACGATCTACAGCCACGCGAATTCTATGCTTATCTCCAAGTTAGACATTATCTGCAGGAGCTAAGCTCAAAATACGGGAATAATTGGTCACGGGGCGAGCTACAGGCCAGGATCTCCCTGTATGCGGCAGGAATCTATACAATTTCTCCACTATATCTTCTCACAAACCAGAAAACGTCAAAGACACAGGTAACTGAGATGGTGGCAATGTGGGACACATATTTCCCAGATATAGATGAACAGACCATTATAGGGAGTTTCCAAATAATCCAGCAAAGCTGGGTACCGACTTCGTGGAGAGAGTCACAGATAAAAATTGCTCTTAAAAGATATCTTACTCCTGCTGTTCTCTCCAAATGGTATAAATCAAGAGTCCTCTGTCCTAGATGTTCCTCATTAAGTGCAGATCTATTCCACTGTCTCTGGAGTTGCCCCAAAATCCATCAATACTGGAAGAAAATATCCTACTGGATGACAGTAATTTTGAAATTAGATCATAAAGTATCCCCAATGGATGTTTTCTTTTTGGTGAAATTTCAGGGAATAACCAAGAATTACAATTTGATAAATACGATAATCCTAACAGCTCGGAATCTTATTTTTAAACAGTGGAAAGCTTCTTCTGCACCTACCATGAAACAATTTAAAAGTGCTGTGGTTAACCATTTCACAACAGAGCAATTCAATATTCCCTATCCACAAGATAAATATCTGCCTACATTCTTCAAAAAATGGGAAACACTTGTGAGATCTTGTCCTCTCGCACTTCAGAAAAAGTTAATTAAACCTCTCAGAGACTCGGAGTATGTTATGGTAAACATTTTAGCTGGCCATTTCCCTGGAGACTGGGCGTCAGATTCTGGGTCAGGGGATTAGGTGGGGCGGGAGACGAGAGAGCTGCGGATTTCCCCCTTTTTTTTTTTTTTTTTTTTTTTTTTTGTTATGTGTGATGTGTGAATGCCTGGGAGTGATATTAATTATTAAAAGAAGTAAAGATGAAAAATGATCACAAATTTGCACAAGTGTAGTATGTTTTTTAGACTTTGATACACATAGGATAAACTCTGGTTGATTGTCTAAATTTTGGATTATCTTTATTATATAAATCACTATTGTAAGGGGATTTGTTGACCCTTACCTTGACACGGACTGTTAATGTTTAAACTGTATATGGAATATTTTATTCATTGTGATGTATTTTTTACATTGATTATTGTAATATATTTTCTTTACTATAAAATAAAAGTTAAAAAAAAAAAGAATGCCAGCTCAATCCTATTGGCTGATTGGATCAGCCAATAGGATTGAACTTCAATCCTATTGGCTGATTGCATCAGCCAATAGGATTTTTTCTACCATAATTCCGATTGGCTAATAGAATTCTATCAGCCAACTGGAATTTAAGGGACGCCATCTTGGATGACGTCATTTAAAGAAACTTTCATTCTTCAGTTGGACTTCGTTGGAAGAGGATGCTCCGCATTGGATGTCTTGAAGATGGAGCCGCTCCGCACCGGATGGATGAAGATAGAAGATGCCACCTGGATGAAGACTTCTGCCCGTCTGGAGGACCTCTTCTGGCCGGCTTCGATGAAGACTTCTGCCCGTCTGGAGGACCATTTCACCCGGCTTCGTTGAGGACTTCGGCCCGGCTGGGTGAAGACTTCTCAAGGTAGGGTGATCTTCAAGGGGTTAGTGTTAGGTTTTATTAAGGGGGGATTGGGTGGATTTTAGAGTAGGATTGGGTGTGTGGGTGGTGGGTTTTAATGTTGGGGGGGGGAATTGTACTTTTTTTTACAGGTAATAGAGCTGATTACTTTGGGGCAATGCCCCGCAAAAGGCCCTTTTAAGGGCTATTTGTAATTTAGTATAGGGTAGGGTTTTTATTATTTTGGGGGGCTTTTTTATTTTATTAGGGGGATTAGATTAGGTGTAATTAGTTTAAAAAACTTGTAATTATTTTATTATTTTCTATTATTTAGTGGGGGGGTTTTCGCACTTTAGATAATTTTTTTAAATTGTATTTAGTTTAGGTAATTATTTTAATTATAGTGTAGTGTTAGGTGTAATTGTAACTTAGGTTAGGATTTATTTTACAGGTAAATTTGAATTTATTTTAACTAGGTAGCTATTAAATAGTTAATAACTGTTTAATAACTATTCTACCTAGTTAAAATAAATACAAAGTTGCCTGTAAAATAAAAATAAATCCTAAGATAGCTACAATATAACTATTAGTTATATTGTAGCTATCTTAGGGTTTATTTTATAGGTAAGTATTTAGTTTTAAATAGGAATAATTTAATTAATGATAGTTATTTTATTTAGATTTATTTAAATTATATTTAAGTTTAGGGTTCGGCGATGTTGGGGGCAACAGATTAGGGGTTCATAAGTATAATGTAGTGTCGGCGGTGTCCGGAGCGGCACATTAGGGGTTAATAATATAATGCAGGTGTCAGCGATGTCGGGGGCGGCAGATTAGGGGTTAATAAGTGTAAGATTAGGGGTGTTTAGACTCAGGGTTCATGTTAGGGTGTTAGGTGTAGACATAAAAAATATTTCCCCATAGGAATCAATGGGGATGTGTTAGGAGCTTTACGCTGCTTTTTTGCAGGTGTTAGATTTTTTTTCAGCTGGCTCTCCCCCATTGATTCCTATGGGGAAATTGTGCACAAGCACGTTTTACCTGCTCACCGCTTATGTAAGCAGCGCTGGTATTGAGGTGAGATGTGGAGCTAAATTTTGCTCTACGCTCACTTTTTGCGGCTAACGCTGGGTTTCTAAAAATCCATAATATCAGCGCTGTCTGCAAGTGAGCATAAACTGCTTGTTAGCACCGCACAGCCTTGCTGACAAAACTCGTAATCTAGGCGTTAGTTTTTTTATGTAATATTAGGTTTTTTATTTTTTGTAATGGTAGTTTTTTTTGGTAAGTTAGGGTTTTAGCTGGTTAGTGGGGGTTAGAGGTTAGTGGGTTCTTTGCAATGAAGTTTGTGGCGGTTTAGGGGTTAATAGTGTAGCAGGGTACTTTGCGATGTGGGTGTGTGGCAGTTTAGGGGTTATAGTGTAGCGCTGTACTTTTCAATGTGGGGATGTGGTGGTTTAGGGGTTAATAGTGTAGCAGGTACTTTGTAATTTGTTTGTGTAGCAGTTTAGGGGTTAATAGTGTAGTGGAGTACTTTGCAATGTGGGGTGTGGCGGTCTAGGGGTTAATAATTTAGTGGAGTAGTTTGTGAAGTGAGGGTGTGGCAGTTTAGGGGTTAATAGTGTAGCAGATTAAATTTTGCGATGTGGGGGTATGTTGGTTTGGGGGTTAATAGTATAGTTTAGTGCAACTTTTTCCTCCAGCCAAAATCTTGAGCATTAAATGCGATTGCATTACTTTCAACTTTTGCAGAAAATCAGTAATATTTTTACCACCATTGATTTAGATATTCATCAGTGATGATAAAACGGTAATAAAAGGTAACCTAGATATTCATCAAGGATAAAAAACGGTAACAATAGGCAACCGAATATTAGAGTTTAACAAACTGACTCCTCACCACAATACTTTAGGAAACTCAAGTTTAATTTTGTGTGGTATTAACAGGTAATAATAAAGAGTTCACAAGATCTCTTACTCTATATAGTATTGTGGGTAATACAGTATTCATCCAAAATCACAACTCATTGAGTCAGGTTGTGCAGACTAGAGTATTTATTTAAACTCACTCTAATCAGAGACTATCTTTACTCAGAATAATATACCAAGGGACAGCCTTGTCATTTGATTTATAAGGAGACCACACATTAACCTAACGTGGGTGTGTGTCTCTATTAGCCAGTAGTGATATTATCTGGCGAATAGGTAGTGGATCCAAATTTTCATTTTTTTTAAAAATGTTTGTAAATCCCCTGTTTTTAACTTGATCTAATAAAAGTTACATTTTAATGTTTTCTTCATCTCCTGTGTTACACAAACACGTTCACTGAGTGCTACATTTGTACCCTTTTTTCAGTTTCTTACGGATTTTCTGCAAAGGTTGTCCATAGGTACAAGCACCTATCCCTAACAAACATATTATATTGGAGTATACAAATACCAAGTATACTCACCACTGTATGAATTAGTAGGGGAACGTAAAAAACACATTAACAAATTGAGTAGTGCCATTGTCTCCCTTCTTGTCTATAATTACTTTCAACTTGTAATTCGAGTGCACATTGCCGTTCAACGTCACCCATAGAAAATATGGGTAGCGTAAATTACCGCAAGTTGGCGCAAAACTAAAAAACTCGTAATAGGTATTAAAGTGTAAAAAACACTGTGATGTAGCCATCCTCACGCTAATGTTCTAGGACAATCCCAAAAATAATGTGTCCGATTAGCCGGTGGAAAATTGCATTTGCTACAAGCATTGTTAGTTTGTTTTGACCATTTTGAAATCAGAGAGGGAATCAAATAAATCCTATTAAGAACTCTCACACGGGACTCTTGCCAAGATGGACAGAACATAGCCTTTTCTACCCGGTTATCATTTGCTGTCAAATACTCAGGATTAATATTCTCCAGATCTTATTTAAACTTCTGCTCTAATTTTTCTAGATTTTTAACTCCTAAATGACTGCATAATTTATCTTGGATTCATAGTAAATGTTTATTTTGTGTACACGTTTTGCTAATATTGCTGTCATTTAGAGTACTGTTATACTATTAAAGTGTTTATATCACAGTGTGAAAGGACAACAGTAATTTGCATGTGTGAAATTAACCTTTTAATTTTTTAAAGAATAGCAAAACTTGTAAATAAATTAGTCACACATTTGAGCTGGGGTTATTATTGGTAGACAGTACATGTATCTATGATGTGGAATTTACATGCATTATACTGTAAAAATGTTCACTTTACATTTGTTTTTAAGTTCATTTATTGTAAAAAAAAAAAAGTGTTGTTTTTTTATTCTGCCACGTTTTTGGTTTAAAAACAAGATTAACAGTACAGGATATTAATATATTGCATAAATAAATAGCCGTGGCTTTTTCTGTTCACTATAGTGCATTTTGAAACATTTCTCACTTTGTAAAAGGGGCATTTCTACCATTGAAACTAATGCAAAAAAGTATCTCACTTTACTAACTGTGTTTATGCAATCTCATTGTAAAAGAGAAATATAATTTTATGTAAATATAGAGGTAAGCTAATGAGATTTGCTCTCCCTGAAAGCTCAACCAATTTAGGGCCAGATTACAAGTGTAGCGGTATTTCCCACTCACATGCTAACTCTTCTAGAAGTAAGCTTTTTGCGTGTGTCGGGTAGCGCTTGTGTTACAAGTTGAAAGTAAAAATTTTTTGCTCTCATGCTAACCTGACGCATGCAAAAAGCTGAAGTTCGAATATCGCAACCGTGTTAACGTATTCCCCCTTAGAGGTAAATGAACCAAAAAAACTGAAAAAATAACCTAACACCCTAATCGCGCGCAAACCCGATCACATTTTCTCAAGTGCACTAACCCGACATGAAAATATTAATATTTCACATTCCCATGTTCTTCACATAGAAGAATATGTTCTATTTATTTATAAATACATATTTTTACCTCTGATGTTATTTTGGTACAATATATATCTATACCTATATATATATATATATATATATATATATATATATATAAAACATTATTTATGTAAGAATTTACCTGATAAATTAATTTCTTCCATAGTGGCAAGAGTCCATGATCTAGTGATATATGGGATATACATTCCCACCAGGAGGGGGAAAAGTTTCCCAAACCTCAAAATGCCTATAAATACACCTCCTACCTTAGTTTAACATGTAGTCAAGAAGTGAGGTGTAAAAGAAAGAGTAAAAAGCATACAAAAAGAGGAACTGGGAAAAATAAAGTGCTTTATACAAAAAAAAAATATAACCACAAAACCACTATGAAAGAAATTAATTTATCAGGTAATTTCTTACATAAATTATGTTTTCTTTCATGTAAGTGGCAAGCGTCCATGAGCTAGTGAGGTATGGGATATAATACCCAAGATGTGGAAAACCACGAGTCACTAGAGAGGGAGGGATAAAATAACAACAGCTAAATCCGCTGAGAAATTAAATCCAAAATAATTAAGTTTTCTTTAAAAAAAATCAAAAAAACTAAAATCAAAGTCATTAGAATCAAACTGAGACAACTGCCTGAAGAACCTTTCTACCAAAGGCTGCTTCCGAGGAAACAAACACATCAAAATGGTACAATTTACTAAAAGTATGCAAAGAAGACCAAGTTGCTGCTTTGCAAATTTGACCAACTGAAGCTTCATTCTTAAAAGCCCAAGAAGTGGCAACTGATGTAGTAGAATGAGATGTAATTCTCTGAGGCAGAGACTGTCCCGCCTCCAAATAAGCTTTGTGAATCAAAAGTTTCAACCAAGATGCCAAAGAAATGGCAGAGGCTTTCTGACCTTTCCTGGAACCAGAAAAAATAACAAATAGACTAGATGTCCTTCTAAAATCTTTAGTAACCTCAACATAATATTTGAAAGCTCTTACCACATCCAAAGAATGTAAAGACCTTTCAAGAGTATTTTTAGGATTAGGACACAAAGAAGGAACAACAATTTCCCTATTGATGTTGTTAGAATTCAAAACTTTAGGCAAAAAGTCCGCAAAACTTTTATCTTGATGGAAAATCAGATAAGGAGACTCACAAGAGAGAGTAGACAATTCGAAAAACTCTTCTGGCAGAAGAGATAGCCAAAAGAAATAACACTTTCCAAGAAAGTAGTTTAATATCTAAAGAATGCATAGGCTCAAAAGGAGGAGCCTGCAAAATCTTAAAAACCAAATTGAGGGGCGGAGCTGGCCGCTGCTAAGATGGCAGCATAACTCCATAGCTCCGTAAACCAGCATGCATAATAAAGTAAAGAACAGCATATGAACCTACATATCATATAATTGGAGCCAGAGCACAGCACCAGTAAAGTACAGAGCCTAAGCCAGGGACATTACAAGGCAGAATCTACATCGCATCGGCTAATACAGTGAGGCCGTTATCAGAAGTGGCGGCAGGAGAGCGGGAAAGAGCTTACCTTAAAGCTGCGGCATGAACCACTAACATCTCGCCTAACAGTTACGGAGGAGCCCAGCATATGAACCGGAAATACCGGGTATGAACATTCAGTGCCGTGAGACCCGGTGATCACCTTACAGGCGGGCGGATAATCTGTGGAGCCCACAGAAAGTAAGTGCGACACCAAAACATACGATTAAGACCTACTACAGAGCCAGTACAAGATCCGGGTAGATCATACAAAAGAGATAGTGGCCCCATACTTACCGGGTACTTGAAATCTGTTAAAATTTTGATAACCGGGACTTGGTTACTGCAGGGATAATTGGCCCATAACTCCGGTGGTAGGGGGCTAGGCCTAACTACTGTGGCGCAGCAAAATTAAGCAGTGAAGATTATACTAAGCCACATCCAGCTGCTGGGACAGCATATACAAAACAGAGGTGAAGGAAACAGGTGGGAAAAGAGAATAAAAGACAGAAACTCTATCTTAAATAATTACTTACAAAGCGTGCCATAAAGCACAACTGGTGAAAGGATATTACTTTTGGAGAAAAGCCCATAACCTAACCAAATTTATTGCATTCAGCAGTAGACATATGTGTGAAAGAGGCGCATGTTAAGGCCACAAGCTTAAGAAACATAGACTGCCTATGATTTAACATCACACAGAAATTCTAATCTAACAAAAATATAAATCAAACTACAAAGTTTGTTCCTGGAGGGCCCCAAAATGACATCTAAGAGATTAATGAAGCCTCTAAAAGCTACAAAACTTATACACACGAAAGGTCCTAGTGTGGAATCCTTTTTTAACCCCGCAAGCCAACACTCCACCCCAATGGAGCAAGAACAAGCAGGAGGGATCTCACCAACCTTACAATCGCCCATTAGGACTCAGAAAACACCAGAAACCTTCTCACAGATACCAGCGTCTGTTTTGTCCTCCTTGGCCTCAAAACAGGACATAGCAGAGATAGTCAGGACATGTATGAGAGAAGAGATGGCGGAACTGAAACAGGAAATGCACACTATAGGGTTTCGGGTAGATACCCTTGAAGATTATACAAATAACATACAAGAAGAAGTGCATCAACTTCAGGAAACCTCAACTTCGCAAGCTGACCTAATAGAGACCCTCCACGATAAAATAGAGGACCTCGAGAATAGGGGACGTAGAAAGAACCTACGTATCAGAGGTATCCCTGAGTCTATACTACCAAAGGACCTGCCCACCTACCTCCCAGCACTGTTTGCCCACCTGAGAGGAGAAACATCGTCCAGGGAAATAAACTGGGACAGAGCACATAGGGCCCTGAGGCCCAGACCATCAGACAAAGCTCCACCCAGAGACATAATAATAAAGTTCAAACAATTTATGGAGAAAGAGGAAATTCTCAATTTGTCCCGCAGAAACCAACCAGTGAAATTTAGGGGCACCGTTCTTCAATTTTACGCTGATCTGTCACAGCGGACACAACAGAGAAGAAAAGAACTTGCGCCATTAACGGCCTTGCTCAGGAGCAAAAAAATATTATATAGATGGGGTTTCCCATTCCACTTATATGTTCTACATGGGAACAGAAAACTTTCCTGCACCAGGACTTCAGAGATTCCAGACTTTTGTGCTGCTTTGGATCTAGATCCTCCTATAGACCCAGAAGACAACGACCCACAACCGATGCCGCAAAGGAAGAAACGTCCCAAAGATATCAACAAAAGACATAAATTGCCTTACTCTAATGAGGATAGCTCCCCTGAGAAACTGCAACCACCACAAACAAAAAGAATAGCCCAAACTCCCAGGGAGGTCACTTCAGCCGAAGGATGAACATGTCGTGATACGTCTGGATGGGTAAAATATGAACATACATACAGACTTTGAATTTTAAAATGTACATGAACTCCTTGAAGTGACTATTAACCGTACCTGGTGGCTAATACTTTAATCGTTCAAGAAAGCCCCAAACATAAAAGTTGAAAACATGTTATATTTAAAGTTACGTTACTGACTCCATACATATATTTATACAATTAGTAACAATATATGCTACTAATGATACAGGTTTATTGTTGGTTTACACCTCTATGTTGAATAACAGCTAATTATAAGATCTATTGCTAGATATATAAGTAATATAATAAGTACCACATAGCAACTTTTAGCAAGGTGTAGATTGCATTTAACTAGCTTTCTGCAACAGATACAAGACGAAAGAAGCTATTGTTATTGCTTTGTTTTTTCTTTGTTTTTATAAATTGTTTGTATTGTTATTTGAATTTGCTTTTATCTTGCCTTTTGCTTTTTCTTTTTTTTTTTTTTTTTTTCTCTTTTGACCTTGACTGGCATTCAAGCTGCTGCGCTACCTAATATAGTTAGAACTTAGTACCACACATAGGGGGTATAACAACTACACTGGTTCTAATATACCTTACACCTCAGGAAGATTAGTATGAATAAACAGATTAACCTTATCTCCCAAAATGCGAAGGGACTAAACTCCCCGCAGAAGAGGTCAATAGCCCTACTAGACATATACAAGAAGAAAGGGGATATAATATTCCTCCAAGAGACCCATTTTAAAAAAAGGAATGAGCCTAAATATTTTGGGTCACGTTATACTCAGCACTACCATAGCTCTGCTGAAACTAAGAGATGTGGGGTTAGCATCCTAATACACAAAGATACTCCCTTTAAACATATACAGACCACATCAGATACAGAAGGTAGATTCCTAGGAGTGTTTGGGCTCCTCTATGGAAGCCCGGTAACTCTGATAAACATATACGCACCTAACGTGAGGCAACTCCCATTCCTTAAAAAAACCTTTAATAAGATAATTGACTTCTCAAGAGGAGTGACATTCATAGGAGGGGATCTGAACACTACAATTGAACCCCACATGGATAGTTCATACACCACAAAAAGAACCCCAAACTATATAACCAAATACTTGGGGAAATTGATGAGAGACCACAATTTATACGATGTCTGGAGGTTTGTAAACCCCTCCAAAAAAGACTACACCTTTTTTTCATCACCACACCACTCTTATAGTCGAATAGACTACATCCTGACAAATCAAAAAGGTCTAACGACTGTATGCAACTCAAGAATATCACATACAACATGGTCAGACCACTCTGCAGTGATAACCCAACTCAGCTGGCCTAATGCACCAACCCCTTCCTTTAAATGGAGGCTAGACGATTCCCTACTAAATAACCCCATATATGTAGAAAAATTGACTAGATCAATGAAAGAATACTTCACAATAAATGCACAAGCAGAAAGCAACCCATTTATGGTGTGGGAAGCACATAAATGCTTTATGAGGGGAGAGTTCATTAAGTATAAATCACATATGAAGCAGACATCTAGACAACACTATAAAGATCTATCCAACACACTATCCCAAATAGAATTTAAACACAAACAGGATCCACATAATGAAAAATTGCTGGAGGACCTACTAAAGGCTAGGGAAGCCCTGAGGGACCTATTAACCAAAGAATATAATTTGATGACTCTAAAGTTTAAACAATGTTACCACTATGAAAGTAACAGGAGTGGGAAGTTACTAGCGAGAGCTTTAAAACTTAAAAAACTCAAGACATATGTACATGAAATCAATGCATCTAATAACCAAAAAGTGAAAACCACACCAGACATTTTGTCTCAATTTGAGGCGTACTATTCGAAGCTCTATAATATAGAGAGGGAAGAAACACATAATACCACAATACCGGATGTGCAATCTTACCTAGAGGAATGCCAATTGCCCCAGCTATCAGTAGACCAATCCAAAGATCTGGAAAGCCCAATAACGGCTGAGGAGATAGCATCAGCCATTAAAAACCTAAATTCAGGGAAAAGCCCAGGCCCTGATGGCTATTCAGTACAATACTATAAAAAATTCTCCCCTATCCTGTTGCCACACTTACAAATAATTTTTAATCAAATATCTCAGGACACTACATTCCCACCCACTATGCTAGAAGCACATATTACTGTGCTACCCAAACCTGGGAAACCAGCGAATACCCCGTCCAATTTTCGGCCTATATCTTTACTAAATGTAGATGTGAAGGTATACGCGAAGATTCTAGCCACAAGACTTAACAGATACCTGCCAGAGCTAATACATTTAAACCAAGCCGGTTTTGTTCCGTCCCGTGAGGCACGGGATAATACGGTAAAAACCATTAACCTCATGGAATATGTACACAAAGAAAAGATACCTACGATATTTTTGAGTATCGATGCGGAGAAAGCCTTTGACAGGCTGAGTTGGGTGTTTCTACGACAAACTCTTATTAGATTCGGCATTGGACCACATATGCTAGATAAGATCTTTGCATTATATAATAACCCCTCGGCTAGAGTCAGGTTAAATGATTCCCTCTCAAATATCATTAATATTAGAAACGGAACCAGGCAGGGATGCCCTTTATCCCCCCTTTTATTTGTGCTAGCTATGGAGGTATTGGCTTCCAAAATACGCCAAAATCCTGATATAGAAGGTCTCAAAATCCAAGACACACATTATAAACTATCACTCTATGCGGATGATATCTTATTGACACTGACCAACCCGATGTTATCCCTTAAAGCATTACAGCTGGAATTTGACATATATAGTTCCCACTCATATTTTAAAATTAATACGACTAAGTCTGAGATACTAGGAGTGTCGGTACCCGACGCTCTGCTACAATATATCAGGAGCCATTTCCTATTTACTATCCAGAAAAACTCCCTGACATACTTAGGCATACAAATTGCAAAAACTAAAGAGGAGCTCTTCACACTAAACTATATGAAATTGATAACAGAGCTTCAGACGGAGATTAATGGATGGAAAAATAAATACCTTTCCTGGCTTGGTAGAATACATGCCTTTAAGATGTCATTCTTACCTCGAATATTATATATCTTCCAAACGGTGCCTATCACGCTACCGAAAACGTACCTGAATAGAATCCAAGCTAATGTAAATTCATTTATCTGGCAGAATAAAATGCCGAGGGTCTCAAAGAAAATCCTATATAGAGATAGATGTAACGGGGGCCTAGGAGTGCCCAATTTGATGTGTTATAAACAGGCGTCTATGTTAACTAGAATTATAGACTGGTGTAAGCACTCTGATAACAAAGAATGGGTAAAGCTAGAACATAACATAACTAACACAATCAGCCTGGGCAGCCTCTGTTGGCTCAATAAATCACAGAGGAAGTTGGGTGGAACAACACCAGGTATAGTGATAGAAACACTAGACGTGTGGGACTCAATATTAAAAAACAAAAAAGATATTTCTTCTGTTCCAGCCCCTTTAACCCCTTTATTAACAAACACTGAATCCCCGATAGGACATAACAAGATAAGGGGAAAAACTATAACTATACATTGCTGTGTGCCAATATATTCAATTTTAGAAAATGGTAGACTATTAACTAAGACAGAACTGTCAGATAAAAACATACTCAAAGATCAGAACTGGTATGAATATTTACAACTTTCACATTATATAGGACATAGCAAAAAGAAAACAGACCTTCTCAGACCACTTACCCCATTTGAATCAATTTGCTACTCCTCAGACACTTCGAAGAAAGGGTTGTCTCGCTCATATAAACTACTAATAGTGATGCACTCAAAACAGCTACCGGCATACACTAAAATATGGGAGAGGGAACTACAGATGGAACTAACACCTAATGAATGGCAGACAGTTTTCCAACAAATGGGAAAAGCCCCATCCTCTATGAATGCTACAGAAACTAATATAAAACTGCTTACCAGATGGTATCTAACCCCCAAAAGACTAGCTGGAATTTATCCAAACACCAGCAAGTTATGCTGGAGGGGCTGTGAACAAGAAGGAAACCTATCACATATATGGTGGGGGTGTCCTTTAATAACTCCATACTGGAATGATATCCAATTGGAAATAAAGAAGGTAATAACAATCCAATTGGAATGCAGCCCGTTTGTACTATTACTAAACAAGGTCCCTAAAATAAAATGTAAACTGAGAGCCACACTACTTTATATTATGTTAAATAGCGCCAGGCAATTGATACCTAGGCTCTGGAAAAGCACGAGGGTACCCACAGCACAAGAATGGAGAGAACAGGTGTCTAAGGTGTTATCACTAGAAAAATATCATTATCAGCACACTAACCGTATTGAAGAATATCACTCTATAGTATTTTTATGGGAAGAGTATCTAGGGACAACTTGAAGCATCTGGAATAATGTTATGGTCTCAGAGATATAGGATCAGGGGGGGGTGAAAGAGAATGAAATAGCTAGGAGAAAGTAGCGCAGCAGCAAACCTCCATTCTTAATTTAATGGAGGTTCCTTTTTGTTTTGTTTTTTGTTTTTCTTATTCTGACCTAAAAAGGGATCATTGAAGATCAGTTTAATTATTTACATTTCAGATAGTTATGTTCTTGATAAAGGAAACAAATAGCTCTACTAGCCATAATAGAATATAACATTGTGATACTGTTGATTGTCTTTCACATATTGTTGTACTGAATCCCTGTTTCAGCTTTGTTAATGTAAACGTTATAAAATTTAATAAAAAAAACAAAAAAAAAAACCAAATTGAGACTCCAAGGAGGAGGAATAGATTTAATAACAGGTTTGATACGAATCAAAGCCTGAACAAACAGTGATTATCAGGAAGTTTAACAATCTTTCTATGAGATAAGACAGGAGTAGAAATGTGTCCTTTCAAAGTATTTGCAGACAAACACTTATCCAAACCATCCTGAAGAAACTGTAAAATCCTAGGACTTTTGAAAGAATGCCAAAAATAATTATGGGTGGAACACCATGAAATATAGGTTTTCCAAACCCGATCATAAATTTTCCTTGAAACAGATTTACGAGCCTGTATCATATTGCTAATCACTGAGTCAGAGAAACCTCTATGACTAAGCACTAAGCATTCAATTTCAATGCTTTCAAATTTAGAGATTTGAGATCCTGATGGAAAAACGGCCCTTGAGACAGGTCTGGCCTTAAAGGAAGTGGCCAAGGCTGGCAACTGGACATCCAGACAAGATCCGCAAACCAAAACCTGTAAGGCCATGCTGGTGCTATCAGAAACACATGAGATTGTTCCATTATGATCTTGGAGATCACACTTGGAAGAAGAACCAGAGGCAGAACAATATAAGCAGGTTGGTAAAACCAAGGAACTGCTAAGGCATCCAGCATCTTTGCCTGAAGATCCCTGGACCTGGAAAGGTATCTGGGAAGCTTCTTGTTTAGGCGAGAGGCCATCAGATCTATTTCTGGAAGACCCCACATCTGTACAAGATGAAAAAACACATCTGGATGGAGAGACGACTCCCCCGGATGTAAAGTCTGACGGCTGAGATAATCCGCTTCCCAATTGTCTACACCGGGGATATGAATCGCAGAAATTAGACAAAAGTTGGATTCCGCCCAAGAAAGTATCCGAGATACTTCTTTCATTGCTGAAAGACTGCAAGTCCCTCCTTGATGATTGACATAAACAGGGTTAGTGCTCTAGGAGAGAAGCAAAAACAGAGCGCATCCACGATCTAAGTGTAGTTGTAAAAGTCACAGTTTATTCAAATATATATAAAATAACAATTGCACACTCACAAACGAGCCCTCAAATATATGAGGTATGTTGATACATTCAGCAGATACAAGGCTTCATACCCCTCCATCGATATTGCAGACTCCTTCCAATATCCCACTTTGTTACTGATGCCTATGTTAATGTATGGCTCTAGCAGGGGAAAAAGTGTACTGCCACGCTTGGGGTAAGCTTAATGTATGCGTGATTAAGGAGATCGTGAAAATACCGCTGTGTTTTTCTGTGCAATGAAAGTCGGCTATTACTCAGAAAACAGCAATAACCGATAGCAACTCTGGGGGCGTGCATAGACAAACCAGTTAAAAGGGAGGATTATGGATGAATGGGCATAGCCTCTGACGAAACGGGAGGAGCCCGCGAAACGCGTAAGGCCACGCCCATAATCCTAGGAGAAGGGACTGTTGTACACGCTGTTTTCTGAGCAATAGCCGGCTTTCATTGCACAGAAAAACACAGCGGTATTTTCACAATCTCCTTAATCATGCATACATTAAAGTGATGGTAAACCCTAGTGATTGGGAAACGCTAGGATTTACAATCGTAACAAATAAAGGGGACTTTCATTCATGAAGTATAAAATACTTCATTCTGAAAGCCCATTTATTTGTTATCAGCGTTTGCTGCGCTGAACTGCTAAAGGCAGCCCACGGCAGAACGCAATTTGGCTGAGAGGTGACGTACTTCATGAATGAAAGTCCCCTTTATTTGTTACGATTGTAAATCCTAGCATTTCCTAAACGCTAGGATTTACCATCACTTTAAACTTACCCCAAGCGTGGCAGTACACTTTTTTCCCCTGCTAGAGCCATACATTAACATAGGCATCAGTAACAAAGTGGGATATTGGAAGGAGTCTGCAATATCGCTGGAGGGGTATGAAGCCTTGTATCTGCTGAATGTATCAACATACCTCATATGTTTGAGGGCTCGTTTGTGAGTGTGCAATTGTTATTTTATATATATTTGAATAAACTGTGACTTTTACAACTACACTTAGATCATGGATGCGCTCTGTTTTTGCTTCTCTCCTAGAGAACTAACCCTGTTTATATCGTGATTTGAAGCCTGGGAACAGACACCGCCGGGCATATAAGGAGCAGCAACCCTAGACTGGCTTTTGGATTAAGTACAAAAGACTTTTTACTTACATAGTGATATCACATCACATTACTTTTCATATTTGTGGACATTTGTTGTTCTTATTAATTACTCATATTTTTATAACTTCATTTATGTCATATATTTTTTACTGTATGGTTGCATTTGAATTTTGGGTTTAGCATTTTTTGCTCTCTCACTATATGAGCAGTGTCGTTATAGACCAATAGCCCTATATATAGTAATCATTGTATACCAATACATTATTATATTCTAACCCTATAAGAGCATTTATATAGCTGGGATTTTATATCTAGCTATCATATTATTACCTGTACCTGTGGCGCCGTCCATTTTTAGGATTAGTGTGTTTTTGATGATAGACATATGCCACTTTTGTGATATTGTCTGTTTGAAAACAAATATAAAGTTCTCTCTTCAATAGAGGCCACACCTGAAGAGCTCTGAAAATAGCATGAAGTTCTAAAATATTGATTGGTAACCTCGCTTCTTGAGGTTTCCAAACCCCTTGTGCTGTCAGAGACCCCCAGACAGCTCCCCAACCTGTAAGGCTTGCATCTGTTGTAATCACAGTCCAGGAAGGGCAAACAAATGAGGTCCCTTGAACAATAAGGTGATGGTCTAACTACCAAGTCAGTGTCAGGGTTTTTTCCTGTTTTGTTTGACATGTGCTGCTGGCAGCCCTTTTACTCACCTCTCTTCCTGACTATGGTGCATTGTGGGGGATGCTGCTCATTTCCTGCACTTCCTTTTATGGCCAGACTGGTGTGCATAATCCGTGTGAAACAGGATGCAGTCTCAGAATTGTGATGTCATCACTTATTATTTAAAGGGCCTCTGTTCAGTATGCTTTGCCTTTGCGTTGTCTCAGACCTGTTTGTGAGAGTTGCTGTGTATTTCCTGGCTGAATGACGTCCTTCCTGGTTCATGATCCCTGGCTTGTTCCTGACTTTGCTGTTTTCCTTGTTGCTGATTCCGGCTCGTCTGACTATTCGCTTTGGCTCCTGACTCGGCTCGTCTGACTACCAGCTCTGGATTTGACTCCTGGCTTGTTATTTGACTTGTGGACTTTTTATTATTTTTTGCTATTAAAAAAGGTGTGATTACTTTTGCACTTCTCGTCTCAGTCTGATTCCTGGCACCCTGACATTACGCAAAGGCCATGTATCCTGATGGTGCTAATAATCCATCTTTACCTGCCATCATTTCCAAGATGGATGTACAGGATCACCGCTTGGATCAATTTGCACTAGCCCTGCAAACCCTGCTGATTCGCACTGCACATTTGGACCAATGTGTCCCACAAGTTATGACTGCTCCTGTTTCCGCTGCTGCACCTATGCCTACCAGGAGCATGTCTGGTTCTGCACCTCTACCTCAGCGATATGGAGGTGATCCTATTCAGTGCAGAGGGTTTTTGAACCAGGTGGGCATTTACTTTGAGATGTTACCTCAGGCTTTTCCCTCTGACAGAGCTAAGGTGGGATTTCTCATCTCTTTACTCTCTGACAGAGCTCTTGCCTGGGCTAATCCCTTGTCGGAGACAAATAAACCTGTGATTTCAAATTACCCTGAATTTGTGGCCTCCTTTCGAAGGGTATTTGATGTTCCGGTTTGCTCCTCCTCTGCTGCTAAACGACTCATGTCCATTCAGCAAGGTACAAGATCTGTTGCTCAGTATGTCATTGAGTTCCGTACGCTTGCCGCAGAGGTAGGTTGGAACAATGAAGCCCTTGTTGCTGCCTTTTTTCATGGGCTCTCTGATGCGATTAAAGACGAAGTTGCTGCCAGAGATTTACCAGAGGATCTCGAGGCATTGGTGTCTTTTTTTATCCTAATTTACATCTTTCAAGGAGCGCTTGCGGAAGCCTCCTGTTCCGTTGTCTCCTACGTGTTCGTTCCCAACCATGCCTCCCTTTCCTCCCATGCCTCTTGGTCCCGAGTCACCAGGTACTGCTGAGCCGATGCAGTTGGGATTCATGCGTCTCTCCACGGCGGAGAGGGCCTTCAGGAGGAGGGAGGGGCTCTGCCTCTATTGTGGGTTACAGGGCCACCTTTTGAAGTCTTGTCCTACACGGCCGGAAAACGCTCACACCTAAGGTCCTGTCGGGGGCAGAACCTTCGTGTGCCTTCCAATAAACTGGCTCCCCATTATGTTGGTCCTTTTCGAATACTCCGACAGGTCAATCCTGTGGCCTATGCTCTTGACCTTCCTCCTGCAATGCGCATCTCCAATGTTTTTCATGTCTCCCTCTTGAAACCATTGGTTTGTAATCAGTTTACCACTGTGTTGCCTTGTCCCCATCCTATCTTTGTTGACAACCATGAGGAGTATGAGGTCAGCAGCATTATTGACTCTTGTATGTCCAGGGGCCGTGTACAGTATTTGGTTCACTGGAGGGGCTACGGTCCGGAGGAGCGTTCTTGGGTTCCCTCCTCTGATGTTCATGCTCCTGCCCTCCTCCTTCCATACCCGTTTCCCCAATAAGCCTTTTGTCCTCCCACGGGGGAGGGTACTGTCAGGGTTTTTTCCCTGTTTTGTTTGCCATGTGCTGCTGGCAGCCATTTTACTCACCTCTCTTGCTGACTATGCTGAAGTGTGGGGGATGCTGCTCATTTCCTGCACTTTCTTTTATGGCCAGACTGATGTACATCATCTGTGTGAGACAGGATGCAGTCTCAGAATTGTGATGTCATCACTTATTATTTAAAGGGCCTCTGTTCAGTATGCTTTGCCTTTGCGTTGTCTCAGACCTGTTTATGAGAGTTCCTGTGTATTACCTGGCTTACTGACATCCTTCCTGGTTCCTGATCCCTGGCTTGTTCCTGACTCTGCTGTTTTCCTTGTTGCTGATTCCGGCTCGTCTGACTATTCGCTTTGGCTCCTGACTCGGCTCGTCTGACTACCAGTTCTGGTTTTGACTCCTGGCTTGTTATTTGACTTGTGGACTTTTATTATTTTTTTGTTATTAATAAAGGTGTGATTATTTTTGCACTTCTCGTCTTAGTCTGATTCCTGGCACCCTAACACCATGGTTGACCAAAGAAGTTGAGTGCACGTGCTCAGCGTCATATCCAGAGGTTGTCTTTGGGAAATAGATGTATGAGTCCTGCTAGTATTGCTGCAGAGGTTGAAGGGGTGGGGGGTCAGCCTCTCAGTGCTCAGACCATACGCCGCACACTGCATCAAATTGGTCTGCATGGCTGTCATCCCAGAAGGAATCCTCTTCTAAAGATGATGCACAAGAAAGCCCGCAAACAGTTTGCTGAAGACACGCAGACTAAGGACATGGATTACTGGAACCATGTCCTGTGGTCCGATGAGACCAAGATAAACTTAGAGTGAGAGAAGGTGGGGGTGGGGCAGAGTATATTGTACACAAGAGATTCAGTGGTTAAGGGCAAATGGCCCGATTTGAGTTTTATAGTCTCCCAACCACTGATACCTCCTGCCACAGATTTAAAGTTAAGGGCAAGATACAACTAACAAGTAATTGTAAATAGACTTACAAGTAAGAATAGGTAACTTAAATCTGTGAGGAAAATTCCACCAATGCCCTCGCAAATCAGAGCTAGATAGTTTTTTGTTAGAAAAAATATTTTTCTCCATTCATACACTAAAATTTATTAAAGTCAAAATTTTAACCACACATACATTTAGCAAGAGCTAAGAATTAAAAACACTACACCTAAGTTGAGCTGTGATTTTTAAATTAGTCTGAAATCAGTATCAAAGGTATCTGGCAGCAAAAATTATAGATATAGGCTAAGCCCTTACAATCCGAGGGCTAGATTAAGTTTAATTTTTAACCAATTATTAAAGCTGCATTATACCAGACCAACAAAGGTGAGCAAGTTAATTTAAAAATCACAGCTCAACTTAGGTGTAGTGTTTTTAATTCTTAGCTCTTGCTAAATGTATGTGTGGTTAAAATTTTGACTTTAATAAATTTTAGTGTATGAATGGAGAAAAATATTTTTTCTAACTAAAAACTATCTAGCTCTGATTTGCGAGGGCATTGGTGGAATTTTCCTCACAGATTTAAGTTACCTATTCTTACTTGTAAGTCTATTTACAATTACTTGTTAGTTGTACCAAGATAAACTTATTTGGTTCAGATGATGTCAAGCGTGTGTGGTGGCAACCAGGTGAGGAGTACAAAGACAAGTGTGTCTTGCCTACAGTCAAGCATGGTGATGGGAGTGTCATGGTCTGGGCCTGCATGAGTGCTGCCGTCACTGGAGAGCTACAGTTCATTGAGGGAACCATGAATGCCAACATGTACTGTGACATACTGAAGCAGAGAACGATCCCCTCCATTCGGAGACTGGGTCGCAGGGCAGTATTCCAACATAATGACCCCAAACACACCTCCAAGATGACCACTGCCTTGCTAAAGAAGCTGAGGGTAAAGGTGATGGACTGACCAAGCATGTCTCCAGACCTAAACCCTATTGGTCATCTGTGGGGCATCCTCAAATGGAAGGTGGGGGAGCGCAAGGTCTCTAGCATCCACCAGCTCCGGGATGTTGTCATGGAGGAGTGGAAGAGGACTCCAGTGGCAACCTGTGAAGCTCTGGTGAACTCCATGCCCAAAAAGGTTAAGGCAGTGCTGGAAAATAATGGTGGCCACACAAAACATTGACACTTTGGGCCCAATTTGGACATTTCCACTTAGGGGTGTACTCACTTTTGTTGCCAACAGTTAATACATTAATGGCTGTGTGTTGTCACATGAAAAGATATAATAAAATATTTACAAAAATGTGAGGGGTGTACTCACTTTTGTGAGATACGGTATATATATATATATATGTATATATATATATATATATATATATATATATATATATATACACATATACAGCTTTAGACATGTATATGTATGTATTTCTATGTTAAAGCCCTTTGCCTGCCTTTTTGTTCCTAACACCTGAGACCTCATATCTTTGAGTCCTTATAACTTTTTGTGCAATTTTGTTAATCATTTTTGTTTGATGTTAGTGTTATTTTTGCTTGCGCGTAACTGTTAGCGTGCCACTCATAATCTGGACCTTAATTGGTTGTGGATTCAGTTAGCAGAGATAGCTATTTTTATACACAAAATATACCCAAAGGAGCAATATTCCATAGATTTCAAACTCTGCAGCTGGTATAACATTTCAAACACATAAGGGGCAAATCATTTTTAAAGTACATTGTCCTGAAGCTATCTCGAGCCTGCGGTTAAGGCCAGGTATGTTTGTTCCCGCACAGTCTCTACTGTGCATGACTGCATCAGACAAACATACTTGTGGGTAGATTTATCAAATGTCGGGCGAACATGATCCACTGTAGCGAATCATGTCCGCTTGACATCGCTAAATGCTGACAGCATACGCTGTCTGCATTTATCATTGCACAAGCATTTCTGGTGAAATGCTTGTGCAATGCCATCCCCTGCACATTCGTGGCCAATCGGCCGCTAGCAGGGGGTGTCGATCATCACAATCTTATTTGATCGGGATGATTGCGGTCTACCACCTCAGAGGTTGCAGATGAGTAAAGGAGCAGCAGTCTTACGAACGCTGCTTCTTAATAAGTTTCAGACAGACCTGAAACTTTGGGGGTAGATTGCAGCATCTGCTGCTTGGTAAATCTAACCCTTGGCCTTTAATAGTATAGGATATATATTTATTTATATATATATATATATATATATATATATATATATAAACTTAGTGAAAGAAGAGGCACTCACAGGTCTGAATAACTTCAAATATTTAGAACTTTATTGTTGTAATTTACCTGTCATAGGGTTCAGTCTAACAAGAGGAATAAAGAAAATATAATTTTTATCACGCCTAAATGTTTAGCCATCTTGGATGACGTCACATAAAGGTACCTTCATTCTTCAGTCGCCGTGGAAAGAAGAGGATGCTCCGCGTTGATGTCTTGAAGATGGACCCGCTCCGCGCCGGATGGATGAAGATAGAAGATGCCGTCTGGATGAAGACTTCTGTCCGTCTGGAGGACCACTTCTGCCTGTCTGGAGGACCACTTCTGCCGGATTAGTTGAGGACTTTGGCCCGGTTGGATGAAGACTTCTCCCGGTAAGGTGATCTTCAAGGCGTTAGTGTTAGGTTTTTTTAAGGGGGTATTGGGTGGGTTTTAGAGTAGGGTTGGTTGTGTGGGTGGTGGGTTTTAATGTTGGGGGGGATTTGTAATTTTTTTAAAGGTAAAAGAGTTGATTACTTTGGGGCAATGGGGTAGGGCTTTTTTTTACTTGGGGGGGGGCTTTTTTTATTTTGTTAGGGGGATTAGATTAGGTGTAATTAGTTTAAAAATCTTGTAATTTGTTTATTATTTTCTTTAATTTAGTGAGGGGGTTTTGTACTTTAGCTAATTTTATTTAATTGTATTTAATTTAGGGAATTAATTTAATTATAGTGTAGTGTTAGGTGTTATTGTAACTTAGGTTAGGTTTTATTTTACAGGTACTTTTGTATTTAATTTAGCTAGGTAGTTTATTAAATAGTTAATAACTATTTAGTAACTATTCTACCTAGTTAAAATAAATACAAACTTGCCTGTAAAATAAAAATAAACCCTAAATTAGATACAATGTAACTATTAGTTATATTGTAGCTATCTTAGGGTTTATTTTATAGGTATTTAGTTTTAAATAGAAATAATTTAGTTAATTATAGTAATTGTATTTAGATTTATTTAAATTATATTTAAGTTGGGGGGGTTAGGGTTAGACTTAGGTTCAGGGGTTAATATGTTTATTATAGTGGCAGCGACATTGGGGGCGGCAGATTAGGGGTTAATAAGTGTAGGTAGGTTGCTTCGACATTTGGGCACGGCAGATTAGGGGTTTATAAATATAATGTAGGTGTCTGCGATGTTGGCGGCAGCAGATTAGGGGTTCATAAGTATAATGTAGGTGGTGGCGGTGTCCGGAGCGGCAGATTAGGGTTTAATAATATAATGCAGGTGTCGGTGATGTCAGGGGCGGCAGATTAGGGGTTAATAAGTGTAAGATAAGGGGTTTTTAGACTCGGGGTTCATGTTAGGGTGTTAGGTGTAGACATAACTGTTGTTTCCCCATAGGAATCAATGGGGCTGCGTTACTGAGTTTTACGCTGCTTTTTTGCAGGTGTTAGACTTTTTTTCAGCCGGCCCTCCCCGTTGATTCCTATGGGGAAATCGTGCACAAGCACGTTACACCAGCTCACCGCTGACTTAAGCTGCGCTGGTATTGAAGTGCGGTAACGAGAAAAATTTTGCTCAACGCTCACTTCTTGTCTTTTAACAACAGGTTTGTAAAAACCCGTAATACCAGCGCTGTCTGTAAGTGAGCGGTGAGCATAAACTGCTCGTTAGCACCGCATAGCCTCTAACGCAAAACTTGTAATCTAGCCGTGTGTGATTATACAGTTATAAGCTAAACTTACATAATACTGGTACAAAAGCTTACGGATCGTTGCAAGGGCTTTATGTTCAAAGAGTGAGAAGGGGTTTGATTAACCCACCCTTAATTAACCCTCAATGCTATTTAAAGTGAATTATTAAATGCTGCCATGTGTATATTTTCATTGAACCCAAAGAGGTTTTCATCTTCCAAATCCAGTATATTTCTCTTTGCCTTAGATACAGGAGTCTATTTCTACCCCATTTGGGATTAACTCGCTCTAGTGGAAAAATCTTGAAAATTTCTGTTTCTCCAGGATGGCATTTATTTCCATGCCTAGGTACACTATGATTCTTAACAGTATTTTTAAGATTTCTCTTATGTTCCCCCCATCTTTTCTTGAGGGGTCTAGAGGTTCTTCCAATAAATTGGATGCCACATTTGCACTCTAGCAAATACACAATAAAGGAACAATCACATGTAAAATGCACTTCAATCTCAAATCTCTCTTTTGTCGCAAAAAAAGTAACAAAAAAGCTGTGGGAATTTTAATCATGTATTTACACCTGATGAAACGATCATGCTAGATCGTGAAACGTTGTGTTTTTAAGATTAAAGTCTTTTTTATTCTATATTAGACTATTTCCACAAGCATCATTTTAAGTTTATTTTAAACCAGCTTGCTTGTGAATACCACACATAGGCCTAGATTTGGAGTTCGGCGGTAAAAGGGCTGTTAACGCTCCGCGGGCTTTTTTCTGGCCGCACCATAAATTTAACTCTGGTATCGAGAGTTAAAACAAATGCTGCGTTAGGCTCCAAAAAAGGAGCGTAGAGCATTTCTACCGCAAATGCAACTCTCGATACTAGAGTTGCTTACGGACGCGGCCGGCCTCAAAAACGTGCTCGTGCACGATTCTCCCATAGGAAACAATGGGACTGTTTGAGCTGAAAAAAAACCTAACACCTGCAAAAAAGCAGCGTTCAGCTCCTAACGCAGCCCCATTGTTTCCTATGGGGAAACACTTCCTACGTCTGCACCTAACACCCTAACATGTACCCCGAGTCTAAACACCCCTAACCTTACACTTATTAACCCCTAATCTGCCGCCCCCGCTATCGCTGACCCCTGCATTACACTTTTAACCCCTAATCTGCCGCTCCGTAAAACGCCGCCACCTACGTTATCCCTATGTACCCCTAATCTGCTGCCCTAACATCGCCGACCCCTATGTTATATTTATTAACCCCTAATCTGCCCCCCACAACGTCGCCGACACCTACCTACACTTATTAACCCCTAATCTGCCGAGCGGACCTGAGCGCTACTATAATAAAGTTATTAACCCCTAATCCGCCTCACTAACCCTATCATAAATAGTATTAACCCCTAATCTGCCCTCCCTAACATCGCCGACACCTACCTTCAATTATTAACCCCTAATCTGCCGACCGGAGCTCACCGCTATTCTAATAAATGTATTAACCCCTAAAGCTAAGTCTAACCCTAACACTAACACCCCCCTAAGTTAAATATAATTTTTATCTAACGAAATAAATTAACTCTTATTAAATAACTTATTCCTATTTAAAGCTAAATACTTACCTGTAAAAATAAATCCTAATATAGCTACAATATAAATTATAATTATATTATAGCTATTTTAGGATTAATATTTATTTTACAGGCAACTTTGTAATTATTTTAACCAGGTACAATAGCTATTAAATAGTTAAAATAATAACAAATTTACCTGTAAAATAAATCCTAACCTAAGTTATAATTAAACCTAACACTACCCTATCAATAAAATAATTAAATAAACTACCTACAATTACCTACAATTAACCTAACACTACACTATCAATAAATTAATTAAACACAATTCCTACAAATAAATACAATTAAATAAACTAGCTAAAGTACAAAAAATAAAAAAGAACTAAGTTACAGAAAATAAAAAAATATTTACAAACATAAGAAAAATATTACAACAAATTTAAACTAATTACACCTACTCTAAGCCCCCTAATAAAATAACAAAGCCCCCCAAAATAAAAAATTCCCTACCCTATTCTAAATTAAAAAAGTTACAAGCTCTTTTACCTTACCAGCCCTGAACAGGGCCCTTTGCGGGGCATGCCCCAAGAATTTCAGCTCTTTTGCCTGTAAAAAAAAACATACAATACCCCCCCCCAACATTACAACCCACCACCCACATACCCCTAATCTAACCCAAACCCCCCTTAAATAAACCTAACACTAATCCCCTGAAGATCTTCCTACCTTGTCTTCACCATCCAGGTATCACCGATCCGTCCTGGCTCCAAGATCTTCATCCAACCCAAGCGGGGGTTGGCGATCCATAATCCGGTGCTCCAAAGTCTTCCTCCTATCCGGCAAGAAGAGGACATCCGGACCGGCAAACATCTTCTCCAAGCGGCATCTTCGATCTTCTTCCATCCGGTGCGGAGCGGGTCCATCTTGAAGCAGGCGACGCGGATCCATCCTCTTCTTCCGATGTCTCCCGACTAATGACGGTTCCTTTAAGGGACGTCATCCAAGATGGCGTCCCTCGAATTCCGATTGGCTGATAGGATTCTATCAGCCAATCGGAATTAAGGTAGGAATTTTCTGATTGGCTGATGGAATCAGCCAATCAGAATCAAGTTCAATCCGATTGGCTGATCCAATCAGCCAATCAGATTGAGCTCGCATTCTATTGGCTGATCGGAACAGCCAATAGAATGCGAGCTCAATCTGATTGGCTGATTGGATCAGCCAATCGGATTGAACTTGATTCTGATTGGCTGATTCCATCAGCCAATCAGAAAATTCCTACCTTAATTCCGATTGGCTGATAGAATCCTATCAGCCAATCGGAATTCGAGGGACGCCATCTTGGATGACGTCCCTTAAAGGAACCGTCATTAGTCGGGAGACATCGGAAGAAGAGGATGGATCCGCGTCGCCTGCTTCAAGATGGACCCGCTCCGCACCGGATGGAAGAAGATCGAAGATGCCGCTTGGAGAAGATGTTTGCCGGTCCGGATGTCCTCTTCTTGCCGGATAGGAGGAAGACTTTGGAGCACCGGATTATGGATCGCCAACCCCCGCTTGGGTTGGATGAAGATCTTGGAGCCAGGACGGATCGGTGATACCTGGATGGTGAAGACAAGGTAGGAAGATCTTCAGGGGATTAGTGTTAGGTTTATTTAAGGGGGGTTTGGGTTAGATTAGGGGTATGTGGGTGGTGGGTTGTAATGTTGGGGGGGGTATTGTATGTTTTTTTTTACAGGCAAAAGAGCTGAAATTCTTGGGGCATGCCCCGCAAAGGGCCCTGTTCAGGGCTGGTAAGGTAAAAGAGCTTGTAACTTTTTTAATTTAGAATAGGGTAGGGAATTTTTTATTTTGGGGGGCTTTGTTATTTTATTAGGGGGCTTAGAGTAGGTGTAATTAGTTTAAATTTGTTGTAATATTTTTCTTATGTTTGTAAATATTTTTTTATTTTCTGTAACTTAGTTCTTTTTTATTTTTTGTACTTTAGCTAGTTTATTTAATTGTATTTATTTGTAGGAATTGTGTTTAATTAATTTATTGATAGTGTAGTGTTAGGTTAATTGTAGGTAATTGTAGGTAGTTTATTTAATTATTTTATTGATAGGGTAGTGTTAGGTTTAATTATATCTTAGGTTAGGATTTATTTTACAGGTAAATTTGTTATTATTTTAACTAGGTAACTATTAAAAAGTTCTTAACTATTTAATAGCTATTGTACCTGGTTAAAATAATTACAAAGTTGCCTGTAAAATAAATATTAATCCTAAAATAGCTATAATATAATTATAATTTATATTGTAGCTATATTAGGATTTATTTTTACAGGTAAGTATTTAGCTTTAAATAGGAATAAGTTATTTAATAAGAGTTAATTTATTTCGTTAGATAAAAATTATATTTAACTTAGGGGGGTGTTAGTGTTAGGGTTAGACTTAGCTTTAGGGGTTAATACATTTATTAGAATAGCGGTGAGCTCCGGTCGGCAGATTAGGGGTTAATAATTGAAGGTAGGTGTCGGCGATGTTAGGGAGGGCAAATTAGGGGTTAATACTATTTATGATAGGGTTAGTGAGGCGGGTTAGGGGTTAATAACTTTATTATAGTAGCGCTCAGGTCCGCTCGGCAGATTAGGGGTTAATAAGTGTAGGCAGGTGTCGGCGACGTTGAGGGGGGCAGATTAGGGGTTAATAAATATAATATAGGGGTCGGCGATGTTAGGGGCAGCAGATTAGGGGTACATAGGGATAACGTAGGTGGCGGCGATTTGCGGTCGGAAGATTAGGGGTTAATTATTGTAAGTAGCTGGCGGCGACGTTGTGGGGGGCAGGTTAGGGGTTAATAAATATAATATAGGGGTCGGCGATGTTAGGGGCAGCAGATTAGGGGTACATAGGGATAACGTAGGTGGCGGCGATTTGCGGTCGGAAGATTAGGGGTTAATTATTGTAAGTAGCTGGCGGCGACGTTGTGGGGGGCAGGTTAGGGGTTAATAAATATAATACAGGGGTCGGCGGGGTTAGGGGCAGCAGATTAGGGGTACATAAATATAACGTAGGTGGCGGTCGGCAGATTAGGGGTTAAAAATTTTAATCGAGTGGCGGCGGTGTGGGGGGACCTCGGTTTAGGGGTACATAGGTAGTTTATGGGTGTTAGTGTACTTTAGGGTACAGTAGTTAAGAGCTTTATAAACCGGCGTTAGCCAGAAAGCTCTTAACTCCTGCTATTTTCAGGCGGCTGGAATTTTGTCGTTAGAGCTCTAACGCTCACTTCAGAAACGACTCTAAATACCAGCGTTAGAAAGATCCCATTGAAAAGATAGGATACGCAATTGACGTAAGGGGATCTGCGGTATGGAAAAGTCGCAGCTGTAAAGTGAGCGTTAGACCCTTTAATCACTGACTCCAAATACCAGCGGGCGGCCAAAACCAGCGTTAGGAGCCTCTAACGCTGGTTTTGACGGCTACCGCCGAACTCCAAATCTAGGCCATAGTCTGTGGAGGCTTTTACGAAGCTGGGAAAGGTACAAGGTACAAGTTGGTAACTGTAGTTTTTCAACAACATCCTTTCTGAATCCCATTTTGGGCAGCCGACTAGAGGTTTGAGTGGCCTGGAGAACACGGGGAAAGTTGTCTGGACGACTTTAAGAGTCCAGGAAGCCCTTGTAGCACTTCTCAAGTGCCTTTAATCCTGTAAGTACACGCAATTGTGCGCTGGCTTTTACCTGCATCATTGATTGTGCACTATGGTGGTGCCTTCTTCTCTTTTTTAATACCTTATAGAACACGAATTTGAACACCAACAGATTTTGAAAGAGATCCACCCATACGTTGGATAAGTGCATTTGAACTTTAATCACCACATAACTTTGCACGGTTTTTCAGCACCATTTGATATGTTATATTAAGATACATGGTGACATATTTTTTATTACTTTTTATTTTGATTTTTTGCTCTCTGAAACAGATAGATATTTTGTTCTTTGATACACATAGAACATTTTTGAGACAGTTGAAACATTTACATCAACATCACTTGATATTTGATACTTATTATTTTTGAGTGTTTTAGTATTTAGTTCACCATATTGGGTATATGTTTTGGGCGCATCCAATTTTCATTATATATTTATAAAATAGGTGTTATCCCTATGTTACAATCCCTATTTTTTTGCTGGGGATTGTGTTTTAAACGTGCAACTTTGTTGCGACTACCAGATATGCTAAAAGCCTAAAGTATTATAAAGGGTATATGTAAAGCTGTGTAATAGTGATCGGAGTAAGCAGCCGTTAGCATTTTGCAAATAGATGTCCATTAAATCTTTAAACACATATTGCTACAAATACAAAAATATAAAATGGCAAAAAAAAAGGCATACCCAGAGTGTTAAATACAACCAGGGTTTCCAATGGAGAAGCATATCATTATTTAACTTCTGTGTAAACCGGAGTATAGGTAAAGATACATAAGTTTTGGGACGTATCAGTAGCCAATGACGATTCAATAATGCCATATCTAAAGAGTCTACATGAAACAAGTGATTTACACAAGAATTATATAGAGAGCTACAAAGAATATGGTACCTTCCACAATATAACTTATTTTAAACAGTCAGTTCAATTGCATAGGTATATCAACTTTCTGAGGGTATGCAGGACATAGGTAACATTTCTAGAAGACCTTTAGGCTCCTAGATGTATGGGCAGCAGCATAAGGGTCAACATGGGGAAGGTACATTGTACAATTAATAAAATAGTGCATAGTCAATGCTTGTATTCAGTCCTTTCGGTGCCAGTGTGTCCAAATGGTTAATCCAGCATGCTTCTCTTTTGAGTAGCTTGAGGTTTCTATATCACCACCTCTCTTTAGTGGGGGGATCCAATTAATAAGAATGGTTCTCAGCATGGCCAACATGTGGCCATTTTGCATAATGTGGCGTGCTACAAGTTGGTCGCTCTCTTTTTCTTTATAGTGAGGCTAGTGGTTTCCAATTCTGTTCTGAAGATTTTTATCGTTAGGATTTGTGATTTGTCTTTTTAAACGGAGGCCACTGATTACCTTGAGACCTGTTGTAGTTAAAGGGACATGAAATCCCCCCAAAAATTACTTCTATTATCAAATGTATTTTCTTCTCATGGTATTTTTTTTTTAACAGAGTACCTAGATCGGTAATGTTCATGTTACTGAAGCACTATATGGCAGCAGTTTTAGAAGAATGCTTTTAGCAATCTTATACATTTTTGAACACTATAAGAACTAAAAGAAACCAAGGTAATGCAAATAAAGTGTATTTTTTTATTGTATGCTCTGTCTGATTCATGATTAAAACATTTTCTTGAGTCCTTTGAAAGGGACAGTACACACCCTGTAATTACAAGACATTTCTGTTGTGTTGCTATAGAATATCGTAGCAGAAAACTCTTAGGGGCCGATTTATCATGGCCCAAATTGGGCTAGATACATCTGTTTCCGCGCGAAACAGGAGTTAAGAAGCAGCAATCTTAAGACCGCTGCTCTTTAACTCGTACACCACCTCTGAGGCGACGTACAGCAATCAGCCCGATCCTATACGATCAGGTTGATTGACACCCCCTGCTAGCGGCCGAATCTGCAGGGGGTGGAATTGCACAAGCAGTCCACCAGAACTGCTTGTGCAATGTTAAATGCAGACAGCGTATGCTGTAGGCATTCAGCAATGTCGAACGGACATGATCGCTACAGCGGATCATGTCCGTTCGAGTCTTAATAAATCGGCCCCATAATGTTTTTAAAACAAATTAACAGAATTTTACAGCAATTATTGTTCAATAGCCAAATGCCACCCACCATTGCCTTAGTTGGAGGAGCCAATTAAGGACATATTTGTAGTAGGGTTAACCTTTATAAATCAGCAGGGTGCAAATTCTTAGAATTAGCAATTGCTCAATGTGAAAATTACATAAAAAGGGAATAATAATTAATGAAAATATATTGCAAAGTTGTTTCATAACACATAACTAAACAACATTGTTATGTCTATAGTTGCATTATGTACCCAAATTCTCAAATTCTTGCACATGAAATGAGATCTTATTACTAAGCAGTTAAAAACAATTACCCACAATAACTTCAGTAAAACGTTTATTTTTCACCAACCATAGAAAATCGTATAAGATCATGTCCCTTTGTGTGTTTTATTAGGGAAGCATAGGCTCTAAAAGAGCCCCCTCTGTTTCATTAAACATACATCTGGTGCCTAGTTATCAGGTGATGACCCTTACAGAGGTGATTACCTGCATTTTATAGGAGATGTTTCTTTACCCTCTAAGTAAATAAGAAGGGCAGATATGTGTTATCTAATAGCTCTCTCCTCTCCATAGATAGCCTTCATGATGTCCAATGGCCCAGAATATCACTATTTCTCTTCTGGTGATCATCTTCATTGTAAAAGAATCTCTCAAAAGTCAATGTTATCTAATAGCTCTCTCCCCTCCATAGATAGCCTTCATGATGTCCAGTGGCCCAGAATATCACTATTTCTCTTCTGGTGATCATCTTCATTGTAAAAGAATCTCTCAAAAGTCAGGCTTCTTTTTCAGGTAAGGGTTCCCTCCCTAGGTCATATATGTGAGGACATAAGTGCCCCCCAAGCAAAACCTCCTGGCGGGCTAGTGTTGCAAATTTCCTTCCTTTTAAGGGAACATTTAACCACTTATCTGAAAGGGCAAAACAGGTGTTGTATGTCCTCGAATAAGAGCCAAAATAAGAGCTTCATTAAAGTCTCCTCCCCACCACAAAAAATGAGGAAGTGTGGACATTTCTTCATTGCATGTGACATAACCATGTACCACTTACTGAAATAAAAAAGAATTCAGCACTGCAGAATGTTTCCGAGCGCTACAGAATTTTTCAGTGCTATACAAATAAATGCTAATAACAGCAATAATATTAGGGATGCTACACGAGAACAGGAAATGTGGTGCATATTGAGGACGACAAAGACATGTCCTTTGCATGACGCAAGATATCTATAGGTGAAATACTACTTTTGCTCATAATAATCAGAAGAGAGAGAGAGATAATGTTGACACTGTCAGGCAAAATTACTTGGGTCACTCTGCTTTATTCGCAAGAGATAATCGTTTAGGAATGATTTATCTTGTACAAGACAGACCTCCCCTTTATCTCCCTTCCTTTATGTAAATGTAACATCATTTCTTTCCTAAGATATGGAGAGTCCACAATCTCATTCAATTACTAGTGGGAATATCATTCCTGGCCAGCAGGAGAAGGCAAAGAGCACCACAGCAAAGCTGTTAAGTGTCACTCCCCTACATTTAATCCCCAGTCATACTCTTTGCCTCTGTCAATGGATGAGGTGAAGTTTGGTGTCTGAAGAAATTAATTCTTTTTTTGGGTACATTTCCCTGCAAGCAAGGATTTAGGTTTAGCTGAGTCCACATCAATATCTTTAGTAGAGTAGTGGTGGCTTTTAAGCAGTTAGGAAGTTGTGAGGTAGTCCTTGCTTTGTTTCCTTACACATTGCTGCCTATGGTACAAGTCTCTGTAAGGAGTATGTGTGCTTCCATGACTTGTGAGCTGTCTTCCTGCTGGACAGCTAGACTGCAGGTAAGTGCTTTTCTCTTCTAGGTCTTGGAGACTTGCACTTCAGAAGAATATGTCATATGTTGTAGAAGGGGACATTTTTAAAATCCTTTATACAGGATTTTCTTTGGCAGTGGGCAGGCACATTATGTATGTTGAGACTAGGGGGTATATTTATCAAAGCGTCAATCTCAGTGCATTCGCCGGTGTCAATATGCTCGCCAGACATCGCTGCCGCGGATCTGCATACGTTACCCTTATTTATAGAAAAAAAACATCAAAAACACACACGTCAAGTACGGTGCGATGAGCATCAGTTAATGTCCAAGAAATAGCTACATTTATACCTCAACAAACAATATCTCATAGAAAGTTATTTTTATATTTATTTGTTATACCAAAAAATCTGTTATATGATACTTCCACATAAATTAATGTGTATTTGTATTTCTAGAAGTCATGATAAAATGAATTCCACTTGCCTAATTGCTGCCCTCATCTAACTCCATGCTAACATCATTTACACCTTTGCAGTCCCCACCTCCTGTTTCTCACCCTCCTACGCATCTAGATTGTAAGTTCCCATGGGAACAGGACCCTCAATCCCCCCTGTATTTGTTTGTTAAACTTTGTCTGGTGTCTTTTATATTGTATTGTACTGTACTTTTATCTTTGTACCCATGGACAGCGCTGCGAAATCTGTTGGCGCTTTATAAATAAAGAATAATAATATTAATAATGATATGCGTTTATCTCATGTTTTTTTTTTTTATAAATGATTATTAATGCTAGAATTTGTACATATATCTTTGCACATACTTGTATATTTCTCTGTGTGTGTTTGCTATGTCAGAAATCTTTTGCAAACATATTTACATTTCCCTAAATGCCTTCTTTTGTTCGAAACAATGTTGTCTTTCATATCTCTGTGTTTATTTATACCACTATATGTATATAGTGTAAATTTATTATTATTCTGAGCAGGAATAATTGTGAATATAACATGTAATCAGAGTATCATATGTATTTATTTGCAATCAATGGATATTTTAAAATCTGGGTCAGTTTTCTCTCTGTATCTGTGTAACCCCTCCTGATTGCAATCTAGTTTTAAAAACCACCCCTTCACAGTTGTTATAAAATGGACTGGCATATAAAATGACATTTCTTACTGAAAAAGAAATTCAAGAGAAGGAAGAAATACACTGAAAATAGCATGACAGTAAAGAGGTGATTTTAATTTCTGCTGTATCTGAATCATGACAGTTTAATGTTAGGTGGGCAATCCATTTGAGCTATCATCTTAAGATTATATTGAATCAAACATCAATTCGAATTTTAAAATCATTGCCTAAAATATTACACTGTGTGTCCTAATGTCAGCATAAATGTTTATCTTTAAAACTATTTTCCCATATACATACTTTCAAAGTATAATACACAATGTAACAAATGGCACTTACAAGTTCTGATGAGTGAACAATGACACAAGTATCGAGCAATTTTATTCGTTAGTGATAGTTTAAAATGTATATTTGAGGCAGTTTGTAAGCAAATTTAACATCTGTGAAAGTGCCCTGTCCTACCACTACAGGTATTTCCTTATTCTGTTACTTCTACGTTGAAATCTTAGTGTTCTGCAGGACCTGCTTCTCATTCAGTGTTCCACACACACATGGCTTAAAAGTAAAGTTTATAAACAGTCCTAAAAACAAGCAGCACAGCCGCTATTCCACATGGAGTTTTCCATCTTAATATGAGGAGAGTCCACGGCTTCATTCCTTACTTGTGGGAAATACAGAACCTGGCCACCAGGAGGAAGCAAAGACACCCCAACCAAAGGCTTAAATACCTCCCCCACTTCCCTCATCCTCCAGTCATTCTTTGCCTTTCATCACAGTTGGATGGCAGAGAAGTGTCAGAAGATTCAGAGTAGTCTCTTATGGAGAGTAGTACTCTTCGGTATGGGACTGTAGTTTTAAATAGTCTTATCAGCCTCTCAGTGAGAGCATTGACAAATGTTGTATTAACAGCTCCTAAGCAGTCAGTGTTGACGAGTTCCACTGCCTGCTTCTATCACTCAAGTCCATGTCAGGTGTGATGCTACAAGACTGTCAAACTTGAGAGGCTGTGTTCTGTTCCACGGCGGTGATTCCAGTAAGATCGTTTCATTTTATACTAATATGATAACGCAAGAAGACAGGGTTACAGTGTGACTCCTTTATCTGTATGGAATCAAAGGTTAATATCTCCGGAAGGGGATTATTGAACAGGGGGGATTTATGCATAATTTGTTTTATTATGTTTAATGCTGCGACATGTGTGAGATGAGCTCAGGCAGATGTGGGAACATTCGGTTTTACTTTCATTTTTGGATAACTGCGTGGCCTGTTAGATTTGGCGTGCTTATTCCAGGAGCAGGGATGGCCCTGCATGGCACACCATGTGACCGAGTGTGGGCTCATTGATTTCCTCTTTCCTGATGGTGCAGTTTACAGGAGAAGAAGCGGTTTCTCTGTGGGGCCTGGGTCATAGGAGGTGGTGAGTGTCCCAGCCATTGGGGGTATAAAGGTAATAACCAACAAAATAATAGAGCATGAGAGTCTCTATGTGAGGTGCGCATATATACAGTTCCAAACCATCCGGGGAAGCAGGGTATTCCTTGGTAGTGTATCTCTCAAACAGTTAGGCAGCACTCTTGAGATAAAAGCGATGGAAAAAACCTGTGTAGACAGAGAGACAGAGGCGCCTCATGGGACAGTATTGTGCAAAAAGATACAATCAAGATTTGTAAGGAAGCTCAAAACGGAGGTACTCACAAAAGCAGCGGCATAAAAGTATGCCTTACAGAGCAGGACGGGACTTTTCGTCGCCCGACAGACAACCACTCTGGTACATGGACGTGGAGACAAAAGACCAATCAGCGGCCACCTCACAACCGGCGTCAGCAATGGGAGCTGTCTGCGGAGTAACCAATCACCGGCCTCGGTAGTAGGAGTGACAGATCGACGGACCAATCATGAACAGCAAAAACGTAGAGCAAGTGATGTAAAAAACTTGTACGTTTATTGAGTTTAAAAGTTTAAAACAATAGCAAACAGCAACGCGTTTCTCAACCTTTGGGTCGTTTCATCAGGCTGATACTGAACATAGTATACTTGCTCTACTTATCACAAACATTAGACCTATCAAAAGCCAACCCTACACACACACCCCTCGTTCCACCAATAGGGAGGATCTAACACGAGCATGACCGTGGCCAATCATTAATACCCAATTGGTGCAGTCTGTGTGTAACGTGAGCTGTACACAGAAGAGAGATAAAAATTAGGATAGTATATACAACTTAATCAGAACAGCAGATTATTAAAAGACCTACACAGGCTCGTAATATCAAATAGTATATCTAACATATCTAAGGGCATATGCATAACGTGTGTAATATTTGGTCAAGTCAAAATAGACAAATTTGCAAAAGATATATACATTCATCAATTGCCGCTGAAATATCACTGCATGAATAACAAGTATATAAATGCAAACATTCAGTGAAATATGATATTGTGTGTATCATGATGACATTAGATAAAGCTATCTGCTTGGAGGACATATCCACAAATCAGATAACTGATACAACCAGCAGGTCACAAAAATAAAATATAATCACAATAGTATAAAAACAATAGATGCAATATTGCAGCAAATCAAGAGAAGCCTGCACATAATATGTTAGTTGAAATATTCAATAAAAACACTAAAAACAATATTCGTGCAAAAAAATATCTGCACTTAATATATTAATTAATACAGATAAATAAATAAAATGCTCGTAAGTCCTCAATAATAATATACAATTAAAGTCAAATTCCACATTATGGACTTTAACACTTATGGTAAATACAAAAGTGTATAGAAATAAAAATATAAAGCTGATTATATTAATGCATAAAGAATAATTGAAATAATATACAATTGAAATCAGATTCCACATTCTGATGTGACACTTATAGTGGATAAAAAAGTATATAGAAAAAGAAGTATAAAACTGATTATATTAATGTGTAGAAAATAATTGAAATTGATTAATCATACATATCCTAACTGAAGCAGAACAAACTCAGACAAAGGGAGAACCAGTGTAGTGGCTCATTAAAAAGCAGCCAAATCCACACATAAATTCAAACCATCAGGATGCATACTTTCCAGTATGTGGATCCAATAGCTCTCCCTCTGTCTGAGTCTGAAAAAGCGATTGTATAAATGGGACTTGGGTATAAATTCAATAGGGATTATAGAAAAACAATTGATGTCGCCATTATGGGCATTATTACAGTGTCTGGAGATGCTGTGTAACCTGTAGTTATTTTTCATATTTAGTTGATGTTCAGACCACCTTGTGCTGAACCGCCTACAGGTGCGCCCCACATACTGTACCCCACAAACACATGTAAGTAGGTATACTACATAATTGGATGCACAGGATACGTGACCAATAATGGTGTAGGATTTCTTGGTAACACTGGATCTAAAAGTTTTTTGTTTGTTATCAATAAACTTGCACATCTTACATCTACTTGACCTACATTTATATGAGCCTGATGGTAATGGGCATAGTGCGGGTTGACTGCAGGATAGCAGTTTCTTGTGTTTGACCACTTTACTTGGAGCCAACAATGTTTTTAAAGTGGGGGCCCTTATGTAAACTACTCTATGTTTATTTCCTATTTGTTTCCCCAATATGGGGTCCTTCAACAAGATGTCCCAATGTTTATTAATAATCTGTTTGATCAAATTATGGTTTGAATTGTACTGGGTTATAAAAAGAGGATACTTATTTATATTATTAGTTTTTTCTCCTGATTGAGTAATGGGGCTAGAAAAATATTTGTCCCTATCATCAAACTTGGCCCTTCTATAGCCATTATCAATAATATGTACCGGATAGTTTTTCTCTATGAAGCGTTCTCTCAGGATCAATCTTTGGGACTCATATTCAGATAAGGAACTACAATTACGACGGACTCTTTTAAATTGCCCATATGGCACATTCCGTTTCCAGGAATAGTAATGACAACTCCAAAAATCTAGGTAACTGTTACAGTCTACTGTCTTAAAGAAGGTGGTACTAGTGACCCTCCCTTCCGTAAAACAGAGATTCAAATCTAGATATACAATCGATTTATCATTTATGGCACTCGTGAAAATTAGACCTCTATCGTTGGAATTGAGATGGTCTACAAACAAGTTTGCAGAAGACTGTTCGCCTCTCCAAATAAAGATAAGGTCATCGATATATCTGCCATAGAATACCAGGTTCGCCCCAAAGCCCGAATCATAGATGTATTTCTGTTCAAAAGAGCCCATAAAAAGATTGGCGTAACTCGGGGCGAACCTGGTACCCATGGCAGTTCCTCTAGTCTGGAGAAAAAATTCACCCTGAAACACAAAATAATTGTGTCTCAGGATGAAAGAAATAAGTTCAAGCAGAAACATTCTTTGAGTCTCTGGTAAATAAAAGTCTTGTTCCAAATATTCAGACACTGCCAACAGACCAAGTTCGTGAGGAATGTTCGAATAAAGTGCCTGAACATCGCACGTGATCCATATCATATCAGATGTAATACAAAATGGTTCCAATTTTTTAAGGAGGTCAGTAGGAGTCTCGAATATATGATTTGAGGCCCAATGCGTACCTCTGTAAGAAATGGTCCACATATGAAGATAAATTGTCGGTCAAACTACCAATCCCCGCTATTATGGGCCGACCTGGTGGACAAATACTATTTTTATGCATCTTTGGGAGATGGTAGTAAAAGGCCTGATTAGGCTCATTAGGGACCAAATATTCTTTTTCTTTTTTCAAAAGTATTCCTTCCTTAAAAGCGGACTCTATAATATCTTTAAGAATGGCTTTATATTTCAAGGTAGGATCAAAACCAAGTTTGGTATAATAAGTAGTGTCGAATAAAATCTTTCTAGCCTCCAATATATAGTCATCTAAATTTTGGAGGACAACCCCTCCACCCTTGTTGGCCTGCCTTATAACAAGGGATTTATTGTTTCTGAAGGCTGCCAGTGCTCTTTTTTCGTTAGGAAACAAATTATCTTGACCAGTATTTTTCTTTAAGATTTTTTCAAAATCATCACTAACCAGTTGCCTAAATATTTCAATGTGGGCATTATTGTTAAGTTGTGGTACAAAATTTGATTTATTTTTAAAAGATGTATGTATGTAACCATCACATAGTAGATCTATCAAGGAATCAGGCTCGTAAATGGGGATTGTTTGTTGTCTAAGTCTTACTTCCATAGAATCAGTTAGAATAGGCCTCATTGTGTTATTCTTTAGAGATTTTTTCAGCAAAATACTTTTGCATGGACAATTTCTGTGTGAATTGGTTTAGATCAACAAAAAGTGAGAAAATATTATGTTTGTTGGTGGGACTATAGGAAAGGCCCTTCCCAAGCACCCGTATCTCATCATTTGTTAGCGTATGAAATGACAGGTTGAAAATGCCTCTACTCAGGGTCTGTAATCGTGCCTCTTTGAGGGCTGTGCCTCGTCCTCTACCCCCTCGTTTCCGTGAGGTCTTTTGCCTTTTGGGGGGGCAGTTAGAGAGACCACAGGCTCTAGGTAGCTGGCAATTGTTTTCTGTTTCCATGTTGATTGTCTGGGGCCTAACTCTAAAAAATGTGGGGAAGAATTGTTCACAGAGGCCCCTGTCTGATTCCCATTGTCACAATAGGAACTCGAATTTGGATTAGAGTTGCGATTACTCTCGGCATAATAGGAAACAGCATCATTATTTGTCACAGGTCTATTAATTGTCATAGGTCTATTCGAGATATCCCGATGGTCAGAAAAAGAGATATCTCTATTATGTGATGAGCCTTGGTCTCTAGGAGGATGACCCCTTGAGTATCCAGAGCTCTGATTAGACGGAGGGTAATTGAAATGTGTAAAGTTTACTCCTGTTTGTTGGTAATTCCTATTGGCGTTAGGTGTGGATCTTTGTGATTCATGGTTTGAAAAATGTGGTTTATAATAGTGGTGTTCGTAACCACTCCCACTCCCACTCATTTGATCATTGTGATTATATTGCTGTTTATGTGACCAATTTGTGTAGTTATGAGATTGCCTTCTATTATGTTGCTCATAAAACCTAGGAGAATCTCTATTATAACCATTATATGAATGGTCATTATAATAATAGCTATGCGAGTGGTTTTTATTTTTATTTGTGACAGTGTTTTTGTTTTAGTTTTTTGAGTAATTCACCACTGTCCATTCGTTAGTTTGATCATTCGGAGCCCCTGATAAAGGTGTCTGTGGATGGTTAACATTCTGTTGGGTATCTAAACCTCCCACCACATATTGTTCAGATGAATTCATTTTTTTATTATTTGTATCTTTATTTTTATTTTTATTGTATGTATGAATTTGGCCCTTTTGATAATCTTCCTCATCTCTCATGAGTTTACGATTTTTTATCGCCATGAGTTCTTTCTGAAAAGTGTCTGTTTTTTGTAAGACCATAGAATTCAATTCGTCATACAATTGGGAGTTCTTAAATATGTCCAAACTATTTTGAATAGAATCTATTTCTTTAGATATCTGCTCAACCAATGCTTTTCTATGGGCAATTAAAATCTTCATAAGAGTGGTAGAGCAGACATCCAAAGCTTCCTCCCATTTGGTATTAAGATTTAAATCCTCTTTAAAGGAACAGTTTTTAAAAATTCTTAGCCCACGTGGTATCTGCTTTTTATCTAGATATTTTTGTAACATCTCGGCATCCAACCAATGCCTACATTTGACATTGATGGGTTCCTCTAATCTTGCAAATAGTGCATGGATAGATAAATTCTCTATATCATTTTCAATACTAGTGACACTGCTATTGGATTCAACATGTGAAACCAACATTAGCCTCTTATTAGTCCTCTCACTCACTGAAAGCATTATTAATCAAATTAATAGTGACATGTGTGCAAAATTAAATTCCAGAAGTGAAATTAATCTATATATTAACTACAAAGGATATGCTTGTAAATAACTGGTGTAAAAAACTGGTGTAAAAAATTAGTGATTGTATGATCCACTTACTAAACCAAACATTTCATCACAAAATAAAAAAGAAAAAAAAGAAATCGATCATAAAAATCAGTGTAATAAGTCTACCTCTAAAAAACTGTGGTAGTGCACATTAAGTTGCACCTAAACAATTATGGAATAATTAAGTGAGACAGATACCTATTGTATACAACTCAACATATAAAGTGATAAGCACAAGGCTAACAGATTGAAAGCATTAGTGGACGCAATAAATCCTATTGGCAATAATAGGTGTATATATAATTATTGGCTGATCAAAAATAAAAATATTAATAGTCAAAATGAAAACAGAAACACAACGACACAAAAAAAAAAAAATATAAAACCAGAAAACTTCTATAGCAGAATGCAGCAGACCTCAAAACCGTAACTAGGCAATAAGCAACAAAATAATAGAGCATGAGAGTCTCTATGTGAGGTGCGCATATATACAGTTCCAAACCATCCGGGGAAGCAGGGTATTCCTTGGTAGTGTATCTCTCAAACGGTCAGGCAGCACTTTTGAGATAAAAGCGATGGAAAAAACCTGTGTAGACAGAGAGACAGAGGCGCCTCATGGGACAGTATCGTGCAAAAAGATACAATCAAGATTTGTAAGGAAGCTCAAAACGGAGGTACTCACAAAAGCAGCGGCATAAAAGTATGCCTTACAGCGCAGGACGGGACTTTTCGTCGCCCGACAGACAACCACTCTGGTACTTGGACGTGGAGACAAAAGACCAATCAGCGGCCACCTCACAACCAGCGTCAGCAATGGGAGCTGTGTGCAGAGTAGCCAATCACCGGCCTCGGTAGTAGGAGTGACAGGTCGACCCCACCTCTGAGGGGTCTCCGTCCAGTGAGGTGCATTCCTTGCAGTCATGTCCTACTACACATGCAGCTTCCCATTGCACTGCTAATCCTCCTTTGGGAGGGGCCCTCTTATCACCAGACTTTACTGAACAATTACAAATGGCAGTGTCGTGGCCTTCAGTGCTTTACCTCGCCCTGCTAAGCGCAAGTAAAAGGTCAAATTCTGCTATCCTTCCCAGGGGTCATCTACTAACTTAGATTATCCACTGATCAGGATGCCTCTGATGCTTCAGAGGAGGATCTTTCTGGGTCAGAATCTTCTGCCTCTAAACCTCCGGCTGCGGAGGAACCAGACTTTAGATTTAGGATCGAGCACTTTCGATTTCTGTTAAAGGAAGTGTTGGCTACGTTGGAGGTTCCGAAACCTAAATTACCCGAGGAACATTCTATTCCTAAACTTGAAAAGGTTTATGAGGACAGGTTGGTGCCACAGACTTTCCCAGTTCCCGTAAAGATGGTAAATATTATTAAGAATGAATTGGATAGACCTGGGTCATCTTTTTCCCCTTCTTCTTCCTTTAATAAATTGTTCCCGGTTACAGACTCTCAATTAGAGTTGTGGGGGTCTGTCCCTAAGGTGGATGGAGCTATCTATACGCTTGCTAAGCACACAACTATCCCGCTTGAGCATAGTTTGTCATTTAAGGAGCCCATGGATAAGAAGTTAGAAACCCTGTTAAGAAAGATGTTTCAACACACAGGATATTTGTTTCAGCCTGCTGCGGTGGATGGAGCCGCTACCTATTGTTGCAAATCTCTATCAGAGATGATCGAGGTGGAAACTCCACTCGGCAAGATCCAGGAAAGAATTAAGGCCTTGAGGGTAGCTAATTCTTTTATCTGTGATGCAAACATGCAGATTATTTGCCTGAATGCCAAGACATCAGGTTTTTCTGTTCTAGCCCGTAGGGCACTCTGGCTAAATTCTTGGCCTGCGGACATGACTTCAAAATCTACATTACTTTCCCTTCCATTTAAGGGGAAGATTCTTTTCGTTCCAGGCCTGGACTCAATCATATCCACAGTCACTGGGGGCAAAGGTGCCTTTGTACCGCAGAATAAAAAAAATAAACCTAAAGGACAGGGTCCTAATTTTCTTCCCTTTCGTTCGTATAAATCCCAATGCCAGCAGCCTTCCGCGCAGCCTGAACAGTCCAAGGAAACTTGGAAACCTTCTCAATCTTGGAACAAATCCAAGCAGAATAAGAAGCCCGACTAAACAAAATTGGCATGAAGGGGCGGCCCCAGATCCATCACTGGATCGTGTTGGGGGCAGACTATGTCTCTTTCTGGAGGCTTGGCTGGGAGATGTGCTAGACCTTTGGGTTCTGGAGGTCATCGCTGAGGGTTACAGGATAGGTTTCAAATCTCATCCACCCAGGGGCAGATTCCTCTTATCAAACCTGTCTTCAAGACCAGAAAAACGAGAAGCTTTTCTAGAGTGTGTGAGGGATCTCTCCTCCCTGGGAGTTATTGTACTGGTGCCTCTAGCAGAGAGAGGTCTGGGGTACTTTTCAAACCTTTTTGTGGTTCCAAAGAAGGAGGGTACTTTTTTCGCATGGTTTTAGACCGAAAGTGCTTAAACAAGTTCCTGTCAGTCCCATCATTCAAGATGGAGACAATAAGGTCTATTCTGCCCCTTAGTTCAAGAGGGACAGTTCATGACTACGATAGACTTGAAGGATGCTTACCTTCATGTGCCAATACACAAGGATCACTTCAAGTTCTTAAGATTAGCCTTTCCGGACCAGCACTTCTAGTTTGTTGCTCTTCCTTTTGGTCTGGCTACTGCCCCAAGAGTATTTATGAAAGTTCTGGGGGCTCTGCTCATGGTGGCAAGATCCAGAGGTATTGCAGTAGTGCCATACTTGGACGACATCTTGGTCCAGGCTCCATCCTGCCGGCTGGCAGAAGACCATTTAAGAGCTCTTCTACTTCTTCTTTGATCTCATGGATGGAAGATAAACTTAAAAAAGGGGTTCTCTGGTTCCCAGTACCAGGGTGGAATTCCTGGGTATAATAATAGATTCCATATCCATGAGGATATTCCTTACAGACCAGAGACGTTGCAAAATTACTTCCAATTGTCTTGCCCTCCAGACCTCCTTAAGGCCCTCTGTGACTCAGAGTATGGAGTTAATTGGGCTCATGGTGTCCAGCATAGATATCATCCCTTTCGCCAGGTTCCATCTCAGACCTCTTCAGCTGTGCATGCTGAGGCAATGGAACGGCGACCACTCAGAGCTGTCACAACAGATTTCTCTGGACAACTGGTTGAGAGAATCGCTCTCTTGGTGGCTCTGACCAAATCACCTGTCCCAAGGGACATCCTTCTTGAGACCATCCTGGGACAATGTGACTACAGACGCAAGTCTGTCAGGATGAGGAGCTGTTTGGGGTGCCAGGAAGGCACAGGGCCTGTGGACTCAAGAGGAATCTCTCCTCCCAATCAACATTTTGGAGCTTCGAGCGATCTTTAACACTATGAAGGCTTGGCCTCTTCTGAGTTCATCCCAGTATATCAGATTCCAATCAGACAACATAACCTCAGTGGCTTACATCAACCATCAGGGGGAAATGAGGAGCTCCCTAGCAATGAGGGAAGTCTCTCGGATTCTGGAATGGGCGGAGGTCCACAACTGCTCGCTGTCAGCAATCCACATTCCGGGTGTGGACAACTGGGAAGCGGATTTCCTTAGCAGACAATCATTTCATCCGGGGGGGGGGGGGGGGAATGGTCTCTCCATCCTGAGGTGTTTGCGGAGATTTGCAACAGACTCAATACCAAGCTACCCAGATACGGGTCGCGGTCCAGGGATCCGCAGGCAGAGCTGAAAGATGCATTAGCAGTGCCTTAGAGGTTTAACCTAGTTTACATTTTTCAACCGTTACCACTTCTCCCTCGGGTAGTGGTTCGCATCAAGCAGGAGCAAGCTTCAACTTTTCTAATTGCTCCGAAAGATGTTATTCGCGGACCTGGTGGAGATGTCCTCATCTCCTCCATGGAGGTTACCCTGTCACAGAGATCTGCTGGAACAGGGTCTTTTTGTTCATCGGAATCTAGATTCTCTGAGGCTGACCGGATGGAGATTGAACGCTTAGTCCTATCCAAGTGTCATGTATTGCTCCTTTAAATCTCATTGCACTTCTCTAAGCCTGCCTATAAAATTACATCACACCTTCTTTCAGGTGCTTAGTAATTTGTTTGTTTAGCTTGACTAAGGTCATTCCTTCTCTGCAGCATTTACAAGCCTGATTTATCCTTCTTTTGGAAGCAAACCTTATTGACATAAAACTTTATATTGTTGTGATCTGTAACAACAATCCTGCCTAAACCTGGGATTTATTGCTAAAGACTTTTTTTGACAGTGTGTAAACATTTACCTGTTTGCAATCTCTATCCTGTGTTTCTGTTCACATGGAACTCTTGGCTTCCAGCTTTGCCTGCCTGTTCCTGTGCAATATGGATCAAGTACCACTGCTTAAAAGGATTTATCCCAGATTTGCTCTACCTAAGAGCGGAGACAGCTAAATACTTCTTGTTTGGCTAAGGATTTTCCACCATAACAGCTCTAAGGACTTTGCAGAACAGTTTCCGATCAGGCCACGCCCACCTGTGATGTCATCGGTTTCTCCTTTCAGTATCAGCCCAGAGCTGTGTAGAGGCTGTACTGCTCACAAACCATGCCCACCAGTGACATCATCTGATTTTACTGAATTACAGCTCAGAGCTGAGAAGGTACTGTTCTGTCTATCTTTGCAATTCTATTTGCCATCCACTAGCACTATTCTGGCAGACTAGAGTGCAACAAGCCAAATCCCAGCAACAGGGTTGCAAACAATAAGTGAACTTTTACTAGTCTGTGGATATTATAACAGTCTTTTATATAGCACTCCTGTAATTCAGTCTTGCTGTATATCTCAGTCAAAACTGACAACTTAAGCTTACCTGAATCTGCAGTTGTGATCCTCACATTAAAGCAACAATCTGCTCACCAAATATTTACTCTTCCTTCTTGCTACATAGCATTACATATTACTAAGCCATTTTTCAGATGGATCCAGGAGAATTACCCAATCACGTTTATAATCTCTCTCAAAGAGTGGATCAACTTTCACAGGGGCTTAGGGAGTTACAAGTAAATGAAAGTTTACATGGTGTAATAAAAATTTTTATGAGTTCTAAGTCAAGTCAATCTGATATAAACCCTGAACCACAAGTGTGTATGCCTTGCAAATTTTCTGGAGAAAGAGCTCAATTTAGGCAGTTTAAGAACACCTGTAATATACTATTCTCATTAAAGCCAAAGATTTACTGCACAGAAAGAATAAAAGTATTGACTGTCATTTATTATCTCAGGGGTGAGCCCAGACACTGGGCGGATTCTTTCTTTGAGAGTGATGATCCCATCCTAGCATTCCTTACTGACTTTTTCACTGAAATGGCAGTTTTGTATGAGGTAAAAATAAGCAGCTTACCGCTGTGGTGAAAATGAGGTCTCTCAAGTAGGGCAGACAGTCAGTTGAAGAATATCTAAGTGAATTCAAGCAGTACTCAAAGGATTCAGAATGGAGTCAAATAGCATTGAGAAACCAATACAGATTAGGACTATCAGATCCAGTCAAAGACGAATTGGCCTGAATTGAACTTCAAGCATCCCTAGAAGGTTTGATCAGCCTCTCTATACAAATAGATAGAAGACTTCATGAAAGAAAGGCTGAAAGACAATCTTCAGAAGTCCCTTTCCAAAGCTCTACTGCTTATCAAAGCACTTCAAGTAAACCTACCACAGAGCCCATAGATATAGGTTTTGTTAGAGGACCCCTCCAGCATGATGAAAGGAACTGCAGAAGAATTATGCATGTACTGTGCATCCCCCAGTCATGCAGTAAGAGACTGTCCTACCTTGCAAAAGAAGAGTAAGTTAAAACAATCTAATATCTGTTTAACTTCTAAAATTAAAACTCCATTTACTGTATTCTAAACCTGTCTTTACAGTGGGATCATCATCATCACTGAGCTGAAGCCATAGTCAATTCTGGGACCTATGGGAATTTAATTGATTCCTCCCTTGTACATAACAATAAAATATCCCTTGTGTTAAAAGCATAACCCATGTCTATTCGAGTTATTGATGGTTCTCTCATTAATTCCGGACCCATAACCCATGAAACCATGCCCCTTCTAGTAAAAACCACCACTGGTCATCTTGAATTTATTGCTTTTGATGTTTTACCATCTCCTCTATTTCCCATAGTTTTAGGTTTGAAATGGCTGAAATTGCACCAACCAACAATTTCTTGGGATCAGCTTCAAGTCACATTCAACTCTGACTTCTGTCAAAAAACTTGTTTTCTTCATTTAACGCTTGTACAGGTATATGAATTCAAGTTGCCTTCAGAATATGAGGATTAGTCTGATGTATTTAACAAGAAAGAAGCTGAAACTCTCCCACCTCATAATATTTACGATTGCCTAATTGAGTTACAACCAGGATCAAGTATTCCCTATGGGCACATCTATTCACTATCACAGCCTGAACTTGTTCATCTGAAGTCATCGACAAAAACCTTTGCAAAGGGTTCATTAGGCCTTCAACTTAACCAGCAGGGGCTGGCATCTTTTTTGTCAAAAACAAGGACAACACACTGAGACCTATCATCAACTATAGGGAACTCAACAAGAAAACCGTCAAAAATAGATATCCATTGCCACTTATCCCGGAGCTTATTGAACGTCTCAGTACTGCCAAAATCTACACTAAATTGGATTTACATGGAGCCTATAACTTAATCCGCATTAGGGAAGGAGGCAAATGGCTGACTGCTTTCAGAACCCGATATGGACTGTATGAGTACACAGTCATGCCATTCGGGCTCTGTAATGCATCTGCCATGTTTCAGAATCTAAACAATTATATTTTCAGAGATCTTTTAGATGTTTGTATTGTTATCTATCTCAATGACATTTTAATATATTCAAATACCTTTGAAGAACATACAAAACATGTAAGATGGGTATTAAACAGGTTGCGAACCCACCAACTATATGTGAATCCTGAAAAATGCCTATTTCATGCAACTCAGATCTCATTTCTTGGGTACCAAATCTCTCCACAGGGAATTCAATTGGAGGAAAATAAAGTGGAAGCTAGTGGTATACCCCATCTACAAAAAAGGAGGTACAACACTTCCTCTGCTTTGCAAACTACTACAGCGAGTTCATCAAGGGTTTTTCTGCAATTTTTAAACCCTTAAATTGCCTAACCAGTAAATACAACAAATTCCATTGGAACCAATCTGCTTAGCAGACATTTGAATTATTAAAGCAAAATTTTACAGAAGCTCCCATCCTCCGATTCCCTGATCCACAACATCAATACATTCTAGAGGTGGATGCTTCAGAATATGCCATCAGTTCAGTTCTCTCCCAATGGGTCACTCCTAAACATCCTATTCACTCAGTGGCATTTTACTCAAGGCTCATGACATCAGCAGAATTGAACTATCCACTAGGCGAAAAATAAATTTTAGTTATAAGTTATGAAGTACCTAAATCTCAGCTAGATACAGACTCTGATGGACTCTCATATCACGGAGGAAAACTCTATATTCCCTCATGCCTACACTCTACCATCCTCTCTGAACACCATGATTCCTACCCCACTGGACATCCCGGTTTTCAGAAAACTCACAACTTAATTAGAAGAGGTTATTGGTGGCCATCTCTACGAAGATCCATAGAGGAATACGTCAAGTCCTGCTCCGTATGTACAGTTTCCAAACCTGATAAAAGATGACCTTATGGCTTCCTGATGTCTCTTCAAGTTCCTGAAAGACCCTGGCAAATCCTCGGGATGGATTTTATTGTAGACCTACCAGTCTCCAACAAAAACAACTGATAACCTTACTAAGATGGCTCATTTTATCCCCTATCACAAATTACCAACCTCTGCTGAAACTGTACAACTTTTTATGCAGAATATAGTTAGACTCCATGGGCTGCCTACTACCCTGGTCACAGAGAGGGGTACTCAATACACTTCCAGGTTTTGGAGAGCATTGTGCAAAACTTTACAAATACAACACCATTTCAGTACAGCTTTCCATCCCCAAACTAATGGGCAGACTGAGCATGTAAACCAATGGCTTGAACAGTACCTGAGATGTTACTGCTCAACTCAACAAGACACTTGGTCTTCATGTTTATCTATGGCAGAATATGCCTATAACAACACTATCACTGCTTCAACGAAATGCTCTCCTTTCTACGCAAACTACGGATACCATCCCACTTTCCATCTTCTCCCTCAGGCTGAAAAATCTTGTCCATTGGTAGATGATACCACCAACTCTCTACTTCAAATTTTCCAGCAACTTAAGGAAAATATTCAAATTGCTCAGAAAACTCAAAAGCTATATTATGACTATAAAAGACGCCCAGCTCCTTCTTACTCCATAGGTGATAAGGTAAGGCTTTCAACAAAACATTTAATACTCAAGACACCTTGCAGAAAACTGAATGGACTCTTCATCTGTCCTTTTGATATTCTCTGTATTGTCAATCAAAATGCTTTGACCCTTGATCTCCAGTCACCCTACCTTCCATGTGTTCCTCCTCAAACCTTGTCTGCCTACTCAAACCAAACTGTTGAACCAACCTCCCACTGGGTTATCTGATGAAGAAGATATCTATGAGGTCGAACGCATCCTTGACTCCAGACTTTATGGAGGTTCCCTACAGTACCTAGTCTGCTGGAAGGGATACACTCCATATGAAGATTCCTGGGAGCCTTCTGCTAACCTGAATGCCCCCCGACTAGTGTCACTATTCCATAGACGGAACCCCGACAGACCTTGCCCTGCAGCTGCTGGACAGCTCCCTTGAGTGGGGGGATGCATCATGTACTGTTCCTTTAAATCTCATTGCACTCATTTCTCTAAGCCTGCCTATAAAATTACATCACACCTTCTCACAGGTGCTTAGTAATTTGTTTGTTTAGCTTGACTTATGTAATTCCTTCTCTGCAGCATTTACAAGCCTGATTTATCCTTCTTTTGGAAGGAAACCTTATTGACATAAGACTTTATATTGTTGTGATCTGTAACAACAATCCTGCCTCAAGGCTCATGACATCAGCAGAATTGAACTATCCACTAGGCGAAAAATAAATTTTAGTTATAAGTTATGAAGTACCTAAATCTCAGCTAGATACAGACTCTGATGGACTCTCATATCACGGAGGAAAACTCTATATTCCCTCATGCCTACACTCTACCATCCTCTCTGAACACCATGATTCCTACCCCACTGGACATCCCGGTTTTCAGAAAACTCACAACTTAATTAGAAGAGGTTATTGGTGGCCATCTCTACGAAGATCCATAGAGGAATACGTCAAGTCCTGCTCCGTATGTACAGTTTCCAAACCTGATAAAAGATGACCTTATGGCTTCCTGATGTCTCTTCAAGTTCCTGAAAGACCCTGGCAAATCCTCGGGATGGATTTTATTGTAGACCTACCAGTCTCCAACAAAAACAACTGATAACCTTACTAAGATGGCTCATTTTATCCCCTATCACAAATTACCAACCTCTGCTGAAACTGTACAACTTTTTTATGCAGAATATAGTTAGACTCCATGGGCTGCCTACTACCCTGGTCACAGAGAGGGGTACTCAATACACTTCCAGGTTTTGGAGAGCATTGTGCAAAACTTTACAAATACAACACCATTTCAGTACAGCTTTCCATCCCCAAACTAATGGGCAGACTGAGCATGTAAACCAATGGCTTGAACAGTACCTGAGATGTTACTGCTCAACTCAACAAGACACTTGGTCTTCATGTTTATCTATGGCAGAATATGCCTATAACAACACTATCACTGCTTCAACGAAATGCTCTCCTTTCTACGCAAACTACGGATACCATCCCACTTTCCATCTTCTCCCTCAGGCTGAAAAATCTTGTCCATTGGTAGATGATACCACCAACTCTCTACTTCAAATTTTCCAGCAACTTAAGGAAAATATTCAAATTGCTCAGAAAACTCAAAAGCTATATTATGACTATAAAAGACGCCCAGCTCCTTCTTACTCCATAGGTGATAAGGTAAGGCTTTCAACAAAACATTTAATACTCAAGACACCTTGCAGAAAACTGAATGGACTCTTCATCTGTCCTTTTGATATTCTCTGTATTGTCAATCAAAATGCTTTGACCCTTGATCTCCAGTCACCCTACCTTCCATGTGTTCCTCCTCAAACCTTGTCTGCCTACTCAAACCAAACTGTTGAACCAACCTCCCACTGGGTTATCTGATGAAGAAGATATCTATGAGGTCGAACGCATCCTTGACTCCAGACTTTATGGAGGTTCCCTACAGTACCTAGTCTGCTGGAAGGGATACACTCCATATGAAGATTCCTGGGAGCCTTCTGCTAACCTGAATGCCCCCCGACTAGTGTCACTATTCCATAGACGGAACCCCGACAGACCTTGCCCTGCAGCTGCTGGACAGCTCCCTTGAGTGGGGGGATGCATCATGTACTGTTCCTTTAAATCTCATTGCACTCATTTCTCTAAGCCTGCCTATAAAATTACATCACACCTTCTCACAGGTGCTTAGTAATTTGTTTGTTTAGCTTGACTTATGTAATTCCTTCTCTGCAGCATTTACAAGCCTGATTTATCCTTCTTTTGGAAGGAAACCTTATTGACATAAGACTTTATATTGTTGTGATCTGTAACAACAATCCTGCCTAAACCTGGGATTTATTGCTAAAGACTTTTCCTGACAGTGTGTAAACATTTATCTGTTTGCAATCTCTATCCTGTGTTTCTGTTCACACGGATTAAGTACCACTTCTTACAAAGATTTATCCCAGATTTGCTCTACCTAAGGGCGGAGACAGCTACATACTTCTTGTTTGGCTAAGGATTTTCCACCATAACAGCTCTAAGGACTTTGCAGAACAGTTTCCGATCAGGTCATGCCCATCTGTGACGTGATCAGTATCTCCTTTCAGTATCAGCCCAGAACTGTGTAGAGACTGTACTGCTCACAAGCCACACCCACTAGTGACATCATCTGATTTTACTGCATTATAGCTCAGAGCTGAGAAGGGACTGTTCTGTCTATCTTTGCAATTCTATTTGCCATCCACTAACACCATTCTGGAAGACTAGAATGCAAAAAGCCAAATCCCAGCAACAGGGTTGCAAACAGTAAGTGAACTTTTACTTGTCTGTGGATATTATAACAGTCTTTTATATAGGACTCCTGCAGTTCAGTCTTGCTGTATATCTCAGTCAAAACTGATAACTTAAGCTTACCTGAATCTGCAGTTGTGATCCTCACATTAAAGCAACAATCTGCTCACATTGGGGCCCATTTATCAAGCTCCGGATGAAGCTTGAGGGCCCGTGTTTCTGGCGAGCCTGCAGGTTCAATGCTGAATACGGAGAGCGTATTGCTCTCCGCATTCAGCGATGTCTGTCGGACCTGATCCGCACTGTCGGATCAGGTCCGACAGACATTGGTTAAATATGCCCCCAAATCTTTACTCTTCCTTATTGCTATATAGCATTACACCAAGAAAGGTTTTTTCTGAAAGAGTGATTGGATACTCTAATTCGAGCCAGAAAGCTGGTCACCCATCGCATCTATCATAATGTGTGGAGGACCTACTTATCCTAGTGTGAAGAGCGTGGATTCCTCTGGCATAAGGTCAAGATGTCCAGGATTCTTTCCTTTCTCCAAGATGGTTTGGAGAAGGGACTTGCTGCTAGTTCCTTAAAGGGACAGATTAAGGCTCTATCTGTGTCATTGCACAAGAGGCTCGCTGAGCTTCCTTATGTACAGTCTTTTATTCAGGTTCTGTCTAGAATCAGTCCTGTGTTTAGACCTGCCGCTCCTCCTTGGAGCTTAAATCTGGTTATTACGGTTTTGCAGAAGGCTCCATTTGAGCCTATGGCCTCTTGTTATGAAGCCGTCTACTTTCCTGCATTCGCCGGCCCAATACGCTCGCCTACCATCGCTGCCGCGGACCTGAATACGTTCGCCAAAGTTATCAAGAAAGCTGTCAAGAAGCCGCGCACCAAGTACGGAGCGATGAGCAGCGGACTGTTGTTAACTGACAGTCATCGATCTCGCTGCTCATCGTCTTCTTTGCAGCTTTATTGCTAGCCTGTCACTAAGCACCCACACTAAACTACATTTTTTACCCCCTAAACCGCCGCTCCCGGACCCCGCCGCCAACTATATTAAACTTATTAACCCCTATCCTGTCCCGCTATACCGCCGCCACATATATTAAACTTATTAACCCCTAAACCTAAGTCTAACACTAACACCCCCCTAACTTTAATATTATTTTAATAAATCTAAATAAAACTTACTATTATTAACTAAATTATTCCTATGTAAAAGAAATACTTACCTGTAAAATAAACCCTAAGATAGCTACAATATAACTAATAATTATATTGTAGCTATTTTAGGATTTATTTTTATTTTACAGGCAACTTTGTATTTATTTTAACCAGGTACAATAATTATTAAGATGTTTAAATTAAGTACACCTAATCTAAGCCCCCTAATAAAATAATAAAGCCCCCCAAAATAAAAAAATGCCATACCCTATTCTAAATTACAAAGTAATCAGCTCTTTTACCAGCCCTTAAAAGGGCTTTTTGCGGGGCATTGCCCCAAAGTAATCAGCTCTTTTACCTGTAAAAAAAATTACAACCCCCCCAACATTAAATCCCACCACCCACATACCCCCTACTCTAACCCACCCAAACCCCCCTTAAAAAACCTAACACTAACCCCCTGAAGATCTCCCTACCTTGAGTCGTCTTCACTCAGTCAAGCCAAATTCTTCATCCAAGCGGGGCAAGAAGAGGTCCTCCATCCTTCCGAAGTCTTCATCCAAGCAGGGCAGAAGAGGTCCTCCATCCGGTAGAAGTCTTCATCCAAGCAGTGTCTTCTATCTTCATCCAACTGCAGCTCCATCTTCCAGACCTCTGACGCGGAACATCCTGCTGGCCCGACGGACTAACGACGAATGAAGGTTCCTTTAAGGGACGTCATCCAAGATGGCGTCCCTCGAATTCCGATTGGCTGATAGGATTCTATCAGCCAATCGGAATTAAGGTAGGAAAAATCGAATTGGCTGATTCAATCAGCCAATTGGATTGAAGCTCAATCCGATTGGCTGATCCAATCAGCCAATCGGATTGACCTCGCATTCTATTGGCTGTTACGATCAGCCAATAGAATGCAAGGTCAATCCGACTGGCTGATTGAATCAGCCAATCGGATTTTTCCTACTTTAATTCCGATTGGCTGATAGAATCCTATCAGCCAATCGGAATTCGAGAGACGCCATCTTGGTTGACGTCCCTTAAAGGAACCTTCATTCGTCGTTAGTCCGTCGGGCCAGCAGGATGTTCTGTGTCGGAGGTCTGGAAGATGGAGCCACGGTTGGATAAAGATAGAAGACACCGCTTGGATGAAGACTTCTACCGGATGGAGGACCTCTTCTGCCCCGCTTGGATGAAGACTTTGGCCGGATGGAGGACCTCTTCTGCCCCGCTTGGATGAAGACTTCGGCCGGATGGAGGACCTCTTCTTGCCTCGCTTGGATGAAGAATTCGGCTCGGCTGAGTGAACACGACTCAAGGTAGGGAGATCTTCAGGGGATTAGTGTTAGGTTTTTTTAAGGGGGGGTTTGGGTGGGTTAGAGTAGGGGGTATGTGGGTGGTGCTTTTTAATGTGGGGGGTTGTATTTTAATTATTAGTTATTTTGTAGCTATCTTAGGGTTTATTTTACAGGTAAGTATTTATTTAAATAGGAATAATTTAGTTAAAAATAGTAATTTTTATTTCAATTTATTTAAATAATATTTAAGTTAGGGGGGTGTTAGGGTTAGGGTTAGACTTAGGTTTAGGGGTTAATAAGTTTAATATAGTGGCGGCGGTATGGGGGGGCAGGATAGGGGTTAATAAATTTAAGATAGGTGGCGGCGGTATAGGGGCGGCAGATTAGGGGTTAATATATTTATTATAGTTGCGGCAGGGTCCGGGAGTGGCGGTTTAGGGGTTAATAAGTTTATTTAGTTGCGGTGGGGTCCGGGAGCGGCGGTTTAGGGGTTAATAAGTTTATTTAGTTGCGGCGGGGTCTGGGAGCGGCGGTTTAGGGGTTAATACGTTTATTTAGTTGCGGCGGGGTCCGGGAGTGGCGGTTTAGGGGCTAATATGTAAAAAGTAGGTGGCGGCGGTGTAGGGGGGGCAGATTAGGGGTGTTTAGACTCGGGGTACATGTTAGGGTATTAGGTGCAGACACTTCTCATAGGAATCAATGGGATATCTGAAAACCAGGTACGCTGGTCCGGAATAGTGGCGAGCGTACCTGGTAGATATTTGATAACTACCAAAAGTAGTCAGATTGTGCTGTAGTGATGTAACCATCGATCTGTGTCGGACTGAGTCTGGCGGATCGTAGGTTACGTCACTAAATTCTACTTTTGCCGGGCTGTAGCTCTTGATAACTACAGCGAATCAGCCTCGCCACAAATATGCTGCAGAATTCCAGCATATTTGCGGTTGACGGCTTGATAACAAGAGGCCTATGCATTTGGTTGACATTATATTACTGTCTTGGATGGTTCTTTTTCTATTGGCTATTGCTTCGGCACGCAGAGTCTGAAATGGCAGCCTTGCGATGTGAGCCTCCTTATCTAGTTTTTCATGCTGATAAGGCTGATCTTCGCACTGGGCTGGGTTTTCTCCCTAAGGTTGTGTCTGATCGCAACATCAATCAGGAGATTGTGGTTCCTTCCTTGTGTCCTAATCCTTCTTCTTCGAAGGAACGATTACTTCATAATTTGGATGTAGTTCGAACCTTGAAATTCTATCTTCAGGCTATGAAGGATTTTAGACAGACTACGTCATTGTTTGTTGTCTATTCTGGGAAGCGTAGAAGGCAGAAGGCTTCTTCCACTTCCCTGTCTTTTTGGATGAGGAGCATTATTTGCTTAGCATATGAAACAGCGGGATCTCGTCAGAGGATTATGGCTCATTCAACTAGAGCTGTGGCGTCATCTTGGGCCATCAAGAATGAGGCCTCTATTGAGCAGATTTGTAGGGCAGCTACCTGGTCCTCCTTACATACCTTTTCAAAATTTTACAAATTTGATGTTTTTGCTTTGGCTGAAGCAGCTTTTGGAAGAAAGGTTTTGCAGGCTGTGGTGCCCTCAGAATAGGGTCCGCCTCGCTTTTACCCTCCCGTTTTCATTCTGTGTCCTCTAGAGCTTGGGTATATGTTTCCGACAAGTAAGGAATGAAGCTGTGGACTCTCCTCATATTAAGATGGAAAACATAAATTATGCTTACCAGATCATTTCCTTTCATCTGTATGAGGAGAGTTCACGTCCCCCGCCCGTTTTCTCCGTTATGCGGACCAAAATTTTATGGCACCATTTATACCCTGATATCTCTCCTAGTGTTCCTTGTTTCCTCGGCAGAATGACTGGGGGATGAGGGGAGTGGGGGAGGTATTTAAGCCTTTGGCTGGGGTGTCTTTGCCTCGTCCTGGTGGCCAGGTTCTGTATTTCCCACAAGTGAGGAATGAAGCCGTGGACTCTCCTCATACAGATGGAAAGGAAACAATCTGGTAAGCATAATTTATGTTTTTCCCCAATGCAGGCTAAGAGAATAGCTCCCAGAACCATTGTTTCTTAGCTGCATCAGAACACATATTGTAGGATGTGCCATACTTCATCAGAGGCTGCCCACTTGTCACTCTTGATCTGTATTTAAAGGTCCATTTCATATTAATTTTTCATATACTAATCCATATTTCTCTTGTAAGATGTATCGAGTCCACGGATTCATCCATACTTGTGGGATTTTCTCCTTCCTAACAGGAAGTGGCAAAGAGAGCACCCACAGCAGAGCTGTCTATATAGCTCCTCCCTTAGCTCCGCCCCCAGTCATTCTCTTTGCCTGCTTAACTGCTAGGAAGGGTAAAGTGAGTGTGGTGACAAAAATGTTAGTTTTTATTTTCTCAAGCAAAAGTTTGTTATTTTAAATGGTACCGGTGTACTATTTACTCTCTGGCAGAAAAGGGATGAAGATTTCTGCAAGGAGGATGATGATCTTAGCACTTTGTAACTAAGATCCACTGCTGTTCTCAAAAGGGCTGAAGAGTACAGGAAAACTTCAGTTGGGGGAATGGTTTGCAGACTAAACTGCATTGCAGTTGGTATGTTCAGTCAATTTTTTTCTAGACAGACTGTGTTATTTCTAGAAAAGGCTGGCAATATTCCCATGAGGGAAGGGTAAGCTGTATTCAGAAACAAAAAGGAATCCCAGCTTGCATAAAAGGGCTCATTAGTTACTGGTGACACTGATAGGAAAAAACGTTTTGGTTTTATTGCAAATATAACGTTTTTTGAGGGACTTTAAGGGGTCATTGTGGTTGTTTAAGGGTTATTAACCCACATGGCTAGTTTAAGAAACACTCTGTTGTGTTTCTTTTAGGCCCCATAACATCGAGTGAGGTGGGAGGGGCCTATTTTCGCGCCTCAGTTGCGCAGTTTATTTTCCTCAGAAACATCCAGCTATTTCTCCAGAGGTTCCTACTGTGTTTGAGGGCTGAAAATAAGTTTTTTCCCCCCACAAACCGTTCCTAAAGGGCAGGTAGGCACCACAGCAGAGCTGTGGCAAGGTGCTGAACATCTTTTTTACCGGTTTTTAAATTTTGTCAATCGGGTTTTTACATTAAGAGGTTAATTGTTTATTTGCATAGTTGTGCAAGGTTACTAAGGCTTTATAATGCTACTGTAAAATTTTTTTTTGTTTACTGCTTTTTTACACTGTTTTGCAGAGTTTGTGCAGCTTTTTTTCTCTTAAAGGCACAGTACCGTTTTTTCTAAGTGTTATTTACGCTGATTAAAGTGTTTTTTCAAGCTTGCTTGTTACATTACTAGCCTGTTTAACATGTCTGACACCAAGGAAAATCCTTCTTCTATGTGTTTAGAAGCCATTGTGGAACCCCCTCTAAGAATGTGTCCCACTTGCACTGATATGTCTATAAATTATAAAGAGCATATTTTAGCACTTAAAAATATTGCAATAGATGATTCTCAGACAGAAGGAAATGAGGGTTTAACATCTAGCTCTCCCCAAGTGTCACAACCAGTAATGCCCGCTCAAGTGACGCCAAGTACCTCTAATGCGTCGAATTCATTTACTTTACAAGACATGGCCACAGTTATGAATAAGACCCTCACAGAGGTTTTCTCTAAACTGCCTGGGTTTACAAGGAAAGCGTGACAGCTCTGGGTTAAGAACAAATGCTGAGCCATCTGACGCTTTAGTAGCCATATCCGATATACCCTCACAATGTTCTGAAGTAGGGGTAAGGGATTTGTTATCTGAGGGAAAAATTTCTGATTCAGGAAAGACGCTCCCTCAGACAGATTCTGATATGACGGCCTTTAAATTTAAGCTTGAACACCTCCGCTTATTGCTCAGGGAGGTATTAGCGACTCTAGATGATTGTGACCCTATAGTGGTCCCAGAGAAATTGTGTAAAATGGACAAATACTTAGAGGTTCCTGTTTACACTGATGTTTTTCCAGTCCCTAAGAGGATTGTGAATATTGTTACTAAGGAGTGGGATAGACCAGGTATTCCGTTCCCTCTCCCTCCTGTTTTTAAGATAATGTTTCCCATATCTGACACCATGCGGGACTTGTGGCAGACAGTTCCTAAGGTGGAGGGAGCTATTTCTACTCTGGCTAAGCGTACAACTATACCTATTGAAGACAGTTGTGCTTTCAAAGATCCTTTGGATAAAAAATTAGAGGGTCTCCTGAAGAAAATTTTTGTTCATCAAGGTTTTCTTCTCCAACCTATTGCGTGCATTGTTCCTGTAACTACTGCAGCTGCTTTCTGGTTCGAGGCTCTAGAAGAGGCTCTTCAGATGGAGACTCCATTAGAGGATATTATGGACAGAATTAAGGCCCTTAAGTTGGCTAATTCTTATATTACAGATGCCGCTTTCCAACTGGCTAAGTTAGCGGCAAAGAATTCAGGTTTTGCCATTTTAGCACGCAGGGCGTTATGACTTATGTCCTGGTCTGCTGATGTGTCATCAAAATCTAAACTTTTGAATATCCCTTTCAAAGGAAAGACCCTATTCGGGCCTGAACTGAAAGAGATTATTTCAGACATCACTGGAGGGAAAGGTCACACCCTCCCTCAGGATAAAACAAATAAAATGAGGACCAAACTAAATAATTTTCGTTCCTTTCGGAACTTCAAGGGTGGTCCCGCTTCAGCTTCCCCTGCTGCAAAGCAAGAGGGGAATTTTGCCCAATCCAAGTCTGGAGACCTAACCAGGCTTGGAACAAAGGTAAACAGGCCAAGAAGCCTGCTGCTGCCTCCAAGACAGCATGAAGGGGTAGCCCCCGATCTGGGACCGGTTCTAGTAGGGGGCAGACTCTCTCTCTTCGCTTAGGCTTGGGCAAGAGATGTTCATGATTCCTGGGCTTTAGAAATTGTGTCCCAGGGATATCTTCTGGCTCTTTCAGGCTTGCTGTATTGATTCTCTGTTAAAGTAAGATTGTCTGTTTAAGTATTATAGTTAGCTAACAAAGCTATTTCATAAATATTTTGCTTTGCAGGGGTTGCATTTTATAAAACAAAATAACTGTTGGTTTGTATCTAAACATTTTTTTTTTTTCTTGTTTCCTGTGTGGGTAATTAGGGGTGGGATTTTTTTCAGCTGTTTGGGCCTAGCTAGATTATAAATTTAGCACATTTACTCTGGGATCTTGCTCTTTCAGGCTTGCTGTATTGATTCTCTGTTAAAGTAAGATTGTCTAAGTATTATAGTTAGCTAACAAAGCTAATTCATAAATATTTTGCTTTGCAAGGGTTGCATTTTATAAAACAAAATAACTGTTGGTTTGTATCTAAACATTTTTTTTTTTTTTCTTGTTTCCTGTGTGGGTAATTAGGGGTGGGATTTTTTTCAGCTGTTTGGGCCTAGCTAGATTATAAATTTAGCACATTTACTCTGGGAGCTTGCTCTTTCAGGCTTGCTGTATTGATTCTCTGTTAAAGTAAGATTGTCTAAGTATTATAGTTAGCTAACAAAGCTAATTCATAAATATTTTGCTTTGCAAGGGTTGCATTTTATAAAACAAAATAACTGTTGGTTTGTATCTAAACATTTTTTTTTTTTTTTTTTCTTGTTTCCTGTGTGGGTAATTAGGGGTGGGATTTTTTTCAGCTGTTTGGGCCTAGCTAGATTATAAATTTAGCACATTTACTCTGGGAGCTTGCTCTTTCAGGCTTGCTGTATTGATTCTCTGTTAAAGTAAGATTGTCTAAGTATTATAGTTAGCTAACAAAGCTAATTCATAAATATTTTGCTTTGCAAGGGTTGCATTTTATAAAACAAAATAACTGTTGGTTTGTATCTAAACATTTTTTTTATTTTTTTTTTCTTGTTTCCTGTGTGGGTAATTAGGGGTGGGATTTTTTTCAGCTGTTTGGGCCTAGCTAGATTATAAATTTAGCACATTTACTCTGGGAGCTTGCTCTTTCAGGCTTGCTGTATTGATTCTCTGTTAAAGTAAGATTTCTGTTTAAGTATAATAGTTAGCTCACCAAGGTAGTTAGGCAAACAAGGTTTTGGGGTAACCAAGGGGAAATATATTTTATACTTTTAAGTTAAACCTTTTATTAAGAATGTATGAGAATCTCATTCAGTGTACAGCTTGCCACATGTTTGCATCACTGGAGCAGCCACTTCTGGGATTATATGTTTGTGGCAAGTGTGAGCATATTGTCTCTTTAGAAACTCGTATTGGGGATCTGGAGGAACGAATTGCAACACTACATGAAATTCAGACACTTGAAAGGGAAATGGATAGGACTGAGCTGGTTGTTAATGGTTCCAGCAGTGGGAATGGGGAGGATTCAGATGAGGAGACTCCAGGATGTAGCTGGGTCACAGTCAGAGGGCGAAGTAAAGGTAAGCGGAAGAGACGGGCCAGTTCTGAGCTGGTACACCCCAATAGATTTGCCAGATTAAGTGAAGATGTTGGGGATATCAGTTCAGGGGTGGCAGTGTCAGAGAGGGCTGTGTTGCCTAGTATAGTGAACAGTCCTTTAGCTGTGGAAGAGGAGCATACTATGGTGGGAAGTCCTTCAGTCATGGAAGAGGGGCATAGAAGTCAGGGCCAGAGGCAGATGTTGGTGGTAGGAGACTCTATTATTAGGAAGGTTGATAGGGTAATTTGTCATCCAGAACCTTTACATAGAACAGTTTGCTGTCTTCCAGGGGCTCGTGTTAGGCATATTGTGGAGCGTATTGATAGATTGTTAGAGGGATGTGGGTCTGATCCTGCAGTCATGGTGCATATTGGTACTAATGAAGGAATCGGTGGGAGATGGAGAGTCCTAAAAAATGACTTCAGGGAGTTAGGTAGCAAGCTTAAAGCAAGGACCTCCAAAGTAATATTTTCTGAGATATTACCAGTGCCGTGTGCTAATTCAGAAGAAATGATATCAAAGCGCCAAACAACACTGGCAGGGTCTGGGTGGTTTACTTTGAGTGTTAATCAAGTATAAGTTTTTAAAACAATGTAACGTTTAAGACACTTTATTGCAATAAACAATTTAAAACAGTATAAAAATATAAAACAATGTTGGTTTAAAACAATGTTACATTAAAAACAAATAATCAAGGATCCAAGATTTTACAAGGGATGACAAAAATACAATACAATAATGGTGTGGAAAGAAGAAGTCGATAGTATCAGCCTATGTGCGTGATACAACAGTGTAGTATGTAACTGGTGTCTGTGGATGAGGGGTGTTTACCTTGTATTAAAAAGGTGTGTTCCTAATGTTGAGAAGCATATACAATAGATAAGCAGGTTGGTGGAAAATATGTGTCAAAATCAAAATCGTGATTTTACAAAGGAAAAATGTAAACTTGACAAATAAAACAATTAATGAAAAATGTGAAAAAACTGCTCAAAAAAAGGTTAAGCAGAGAACAGTGTAAACAAAAATAAAAATTCAAAATGTTTCCCAAAAGAAAGTCCAAACTTTGTTCGTGAAAGTGTCAATGAAAAGTGGATCAAAAGTTTCCACAAATGGTGAAAAATATATCCAGTGGGGTGCAAAAAATGTATCCGGTGAAAAACGATTGAGCAAGTGGTAAAAAAGGAAGTCTGTTCAAATTAGTGTTGGTTAGTCACACAATCCAAACAAATGTTAAATGTGGGTGTGGGAGTTTTTCCTCCAAAGTTGAGGGAACTAGTGTGTCTTCGAAAATAGATACAACTTGTTGCAGATGAAAGTCTTTCTGCCAAAAAGGAAAATAACAATAGTGTAGATGGTTTTTATACAATTAATAATATCAGAATATCACTCACCAGTCGACGCGTTTCGGTCATCCACTGACCTTTATCAAGAGTCTTGATAAAGGTCAGTGGATGACCGAAACGCGTCGACTGGTGAGTGATATTCTGATATTATTAATTGTATAAAAACCATCTACACTATTGTTATTTTCCTTTTTGGCAGAAAGACTTTCATCTGCAACAAGTTGTATCTATTTTCGAAGACACACTAGTTCCCTCAACTTTGGAGGAAAAACTCCCACACCCACATTTAACATTTGTTTGGATTGTGTGACTAACCAACACTAATTTGAACAGACTTCCTTTTTTACCACTTGCTCAATCGTTTTTCACCGGATACATTTTTTGCACCCCACTGGATATATTTTTCACCATTTGTGGAAACTTTTGATCCACTTTTCATTGACACTTTCACGAACAAAGTTTGGACTTTCTTTTGGGAAACATTTTGAATTTTTATTTTTGTTTACACTGTTCTCTGCTTAACCTTTTTTTGAGCAGTTTTTTCACATTTTTCATTAATTGTTTTATTTGTCAAGTTTACATTTTTCCTTTGTAAAATCACGATTTTGATTTTGACACATATTTTCCACCAACCTGCTTATCTATTGTATATGCTTCTCAACATTAGGAACACACCGTTTTAATACAAGGTAAACACCCCTCATCCACAGACACCAGTTACATACTACACTGTTGTATCACGCACATAGGCTGATACTATCAACTTCTTCTTTCCACACCATTATTGTATTGTATTTTTGTCATCCCTTGTAAAATCTTGGATCCTTGATTATTTGTTTTTAATGTAACATTGTTTTAAACCAACATTGTTTTATATTTTTATACTGTTTTAAATTGTTTATTGCAATAAAGTGTCTTAAACGTTACATTGTTTTAAAAACTTATACTTGATTAACACTCAAAGTAAACCACCCAGACCCTGCCAGTGTTGTTTGGCGCTTTGATATCATTTCTTCTGATTCTCCATACACATCTGACCGCTAGGGGTCAATATATCAGAGCTAAGGGTCTTTTATATAGTAGGCGCTCAGTGTACATCTCATTTACCGTGTGCTAATTCAGTAAGGCAGAAGGAGTTAAGGTCTGTTAATTCATGGCTAAAAACATGGTGTAAAAGTGAGGGGTTTGACTTTTTAGAACACTGGGCTGATTTTTCACTAGGGTACAATTTGTACAGTAAGGATGGATTGCACCTGAATGACATGGGTGCAGGTGTGTTGGGGGAAAGGATGGTAGCACGTTTAGAGAACCTTTTAAACTAGGCAAAGGGGGGGAGGGTCAGTTAGAACAAAATAGAACAGAGAGATCAGTCTGTGAATATGACAATCCCTTAATATCTCAAGGAAGGGATGACTTAAGAAATGTCACATTAGAAAATATAGAGGAAAGCACACCAAGTAGCAGCAGAAAGCACATGAAAATTAAATGTATGACAACAAATGCAAGAAGCATGACAGGTAAAATGGGGGAGCTGACGCTCTTAGTTGCAGAAGAGGACTATGATGTTATCAGTATAACTGAAACTTGGTGGGATGATTCACATGACTGGGCAGTTAACTTAGAGGGGTATACATTATTTAGGAGGGACAGGAATAACAAAAGGGGTGGAGGAATCTGCATGTATTTTAAACCTAACCTTAAACCTACAATAAGGGAAGATATTTATGATACAAGTGACAATGTAGAGACCCTGTGGGTTGAAATAAAGAGTGGGGGGAAAAATCCTAAAAAAATATTACTAGGAACATGCTACAAGCCTCCCAACATTAGTGACCCGGAGGAAACTCAACTACTTATCCAAATAGGTAAGGCTGCTAATAACAGTGCTGTAATTATGGGAGATTTTAACTACCCTGATATAAACTGGGCCAATGAAACTAGTAATTCAGCTAAGGGGGATAGATTTTTAAATGTTCTCAGGGATAACTTCTTGTCACAATTAATAGAGGAGCCAACTAGGAGTAAAGCTATATTGGATTTAGTGCTATCAAACAATACAGATATAATATCAAACATAGAAGTTAAAGAACATTTGGGTAACAGTGATCATAAATAAATCTATTTTCAAATGCAGTGTTTTAAAGGCTTAACTAAGACTTTTAATTTCAAGAAAGCAAAATTCAACGATTTAAGGAAATCATTAAATAATATAAATTGGGACAATGTATTTTCTAATAAAAATACAGAGAATAAATGGATAATATTTAAAAATGTGTTAAATAAATATACATATCAACACATACCATATGGTTATAAAAATAAAAATAAAAAAACAAAGCCGTTATGGCTAAATAAAAATGTGTTAAGAGAAATTAGGAAAAAACGTAGGGCATTTAAATTATTAAAAGAAAATAGTACAGACTCTGCATACAATATTTATAAGGAATGTAACAAAGCATGCAAAAAAGCAATCAAATTAGCCAAAATTGAAAATGAAAAATCAATTGCCAAGGATTCTAAGTCTAACCCTAAAAGGTTCTTTAAGTACATAAATAGCAAAAAATCTAAGAAGGATAATATAGGTACATTAAAATGCGTGGAGGGTAGCATGATAAATAATGACAGGGAGTAGGCTGAGGTACTAAACCAGTTTTTTTCTTCAGTATACACAAGAGAGGAACCATTGAATGCTACTTTGGAACAGAATAGAACATGTCAGTCCATACCACTAACTGGGTTTTGTTTAGAGGATATCAGGAAAAAACTGGAAAATATTAAGGTAAATAAAACTCCAGGCCCAGATGGAATACACCCAAGGGTGTTAAGGGAACTTAGCACTGCTATAGACAAACCTTTACTCTTAATTTTTCAAGACTCATTATCCTCAGGCATGGTACCCCAGGATTGGCGTAAAGCTGATGTGGTGCCACTCTTCAAAAAGGGAAGCAGGGATGATCCAGGAAGCTATAGACCAGTTAGTCTGACATCAATAGTGGGGAAGATATTTGAAGGGATTATAAGGGATTATATTGATGAGCATATTCGTGTAAACAAGATTATGAGTTCTAATCAGCATGGCTTTAGGAGAAATAGATCATGTCAAACTAATCTAATTAGATTCTACGAGGAAGTAAGTAAAAATATAGATAAAGGGGAATCAGTTGATGTGATATACTTAGATTTTGCAAAGGCATTTGATACAGTGCCACATGAGAGATTAATGCACAAAATTAAGGGACTGGGAATAGCTGAAAATGTTAGCTCATGGATAAATAACTGGATAAAAGATAGGGAGCAACGAGTAGTAGTAAATGGATCATACTTAGATTGGACAAAGGTAATCAGTGGCGTCCCCCAGGGATCAGTACTGGGCCCTGTTCTTTTTAATATTTTTATAAATGACTTGGAGCAAGGATTAAATAGCGACATCTCTATTTTTGCAGATGATACTAAGTTAAGTAAGGTCATAAGGTCAGAGCAGGACGAACTCTCTTTACAAAGGGATTTGCTAAAATTAGAACTATGGGCAAGTGAATGGAAAATGAGATTTAATACGGAAAAATGCAAGGTTCTACATTTTGGAAGTAAAAATAAGCAGGCTACGTATTTTTTAAATGGGACAAGACTTAGCCAAACACAGGAGAAAAGGGATTTGGGAGTAGTAATAGATAACAAGCTAAAGATGGGTGCACAATGCAGGGCAGCGGCTTCAAAGGCTAATAAGATACTAGCATGTATTAAAAGAGGAATTGATTCAAGGGAGGAAAGCATAATTCTGTCATTATATAAAGCCCTGGTAAGACCTCACCTTGAGTTTGGAGTGCAGTTCTGGGGACCAATTGCTAAAAAAGATATTGCAGAACTAGAAAAAGTTCAGAGAAGGGCCACAAAGCTAATAAGGGGATTGGAGAAATTAACCTATGAGGAGAGGCTAGCCAAACTGGGTCTGTTTTCTTTAGAAAAAAGGCGCTTGAGAGGTGACATGATTACTTTATATAAATATATTCAAGGCCCATATACAGAGATGGCAGAAGCTCTGTTTATTCCAAGAAAATTGTTTCTGACAAGAGGTCATAATTTAAGGTTGGAGGAAAGGAGATTTAATCTCCTGCAACGGAAACGTTTTTTCACTGTAAGAGCAATAAAATTGTGGAACTCATTACCAAAGGAGGTAGTGAATGCCAATACCATAGATACATTTAAAAATAGTCTGGATAAATTTCTGTATATAAACAAAATTCATGGATATGATTGCTAGTATTAAATGGGTCACATTTTAATGGGGTTATTTAAGCTTAACTGGAGCTCTTTGTAAGTATTTTAGATTTGTATAGGTTGAACTCGATGGACTTCAGTCTTTTTTCAACCTTATCTACTATGTTACTATGTAAAGACTCCCCCCCAAGGGGGAGATTTCACATTTCTTAATTGTCTGCAAACCAGACAAAGAGAGAGGCATTCTTACGCTGTGTAGAAGACCTACATACCATGGGAGTGATCTGCCCAGTTCAAAAAGCAGAACAAGGGCTAGATTTTTACTCAAACCTGTTTGTGGTTCCCAAAAAAGAGGGAACTTTCAGACCAATCTTGGATCTCAAAATTCTAAACAAGTTCCTCAGAGTACCATCATTCAAGATGGAGACAATTCGGACTATTCTACCTCTGATCCAGGAGGGTCAATATATGACTAACGTGGACTTAAAGGATGCGTATCTACACATCCCTATTCACAGAGATCATCATCAATTCCTCAGATTCGCCTTTCTGGACAGGCATTACCAGTTCGTGGCCCTTCCCTTCGGGTTGGCCACGGCTCCCAGAATTTTCACAAAGGTGCTAGGGTCCCTTTTGGCGGTTCTAAGATCGCAGGGCATAACAGTGCCACCTTATCTAGACAACATCTTGATTCAGACGTCGACTTTCCAGCTAGCCAAGTCTCACACGGACATCGTGTTGGCTTTTCTGAGATCTCACGGGTGGAAGGTGAACATGAAAAAGAGCTCTCTCTTCCCTCTCAGAAGAGTTTCCTTCCTAGGGACTCTGATAGACTCAGTAGAAATGAAAATATTTCTGACGGAGGTCAGAAAATCAAAACTCTTAACCACTTGCCGAGCTCTTCATTCCATTCCTCAGCCATCAGTGGCTCAGTGTATGGAGGTAATTGGACTCATGGTAGCGGCAATGAACATAGTTCCTTTTGCCTGCCTACACCTCAGACCACTGCAACTATGCATGCTCAAACAGTGGAATGGGGATTATGCAGATGTATCTCCCCAACTGCATTTGGAACAGGAGACCAGAGATTCTCTTCTCTGGTGGTTGTCTCAGGAACACCTGTCTCAGGGAATGTGTTTCCGCAGGCCAGAGTGGCTCATAGTAACGACAGATGCCAGACTGTTAGGCTGGGGTGCTGTCTGGAACTCCCTGAAAGCTCAGGGCTTATGGTCTCGGGAGGAAACTCTCCTCCCGATAAACATTCTAGAACTGAGAGCGATATACAATGCGCTTCAGGCGTGGCCTCAGCTAGCTGCGGCCAAATTCATCAGATTTCAGTTGGACAACATCACGACTGTAGCTTATATCAATCATCAAGGAGGAACACGGAGTTCTCTAGCGATGATGGAGGTAACCAAAATAATCCGATGGGCGGAGGATCACTCTTGCCATCTCTCAGCAATCCATATCCCAGGGGTAGAGAACTGGGAGGCGGATTTCCTAAGTCGTCAGACTTTTCATCCGGGGGAGTGGGAGCTCCATCTGGAGGTATTTGCCCAGCTGACTCAGCTATGGGGCACACCAGAATTGGATCTGATGGCATCCCGTCAGAATGCCAAACTTCCTTGTTACGGGTCCAGGTCCCGGGATCCCCAGGCGGTACTGATAGATGCTCTAGCAGTGCCCTGGTCCTTCAATCTGGCCTATATATTTCCACCGTTTCCTCTCCTCCCACGTCTGGTTGCCAGAATCAAGCAGGAGAGAGCTTTGGTGATTCTGATAGCACCTGCATGGCCACGCAGGACTTGGTATGCAGACCTAGTGGACATGTCATCGGTTCCACCATGGACTCTGCCAATGAGGCAGGACCTTCTAATCCAAGTCCATTCACGCATCCAAATCTAATTTCTCTGCATCTGACTGCTTGGAAATTGAACGCCTGATTCTATCAAAGCGTGGATTCTCTGAGTCGGTCATTGATACCCTGATTCAAGCTAGAAAGCCTGTCACCAGGAAGATCTATCATAAGATTTGGCGCAAATATTTTTATTGGTGTGAATCCAACGGTTACTCATGGAGTAAGATTAGGATTCCTAGAATATTGTCCTTTCTCCAAGAAGGATTGGAGAAGGGATTATCAGCTAGTTCCTTAAAAGGACAAATATCTGCTTTGTCTATTCTTTTACACAAACGTCTGGCAGATGTCCCAGATGTTCAAGCATTTAGTCAGGCCTTGGTCAGGATCAAGCCTGTATTTAAACCTGTTGCTCCGCCATGGAGCCTAAACTTAGTTCTTAAAGTTCTTCAAGGGGTTCTGTTTGAACCTATGCATTCCATAGATATTAAGCTTCTATCTTGGAAAGTTTTGTTTTTAGTAGCTATCTCTTCGGCTTGAAGAGTTTCTGAGTTATCTGCTTTACAGTGTGACTCACCTTACCTGGTTTTCCATGCAGATAGGGTGGTTTTGCGTACCAAACCTGGGTTTCTTCCTAAGGTTGTTTCTAATAGGAATATCAATCAGGAGATTGTTGTTCATTCTCTGTGTTCTAATCCTTCATCAAAGAAGGAACGTCTGTTGCACAATCTTGATGTGGTTCGGGCTTTAAAGTTCTACTTACAAGCCACTAAAGATTTCCGTCAAACAACTTCATTGTTTGTTGTTTATTCTGGTAAACGGAGAGGTCAAAAGGCTACAGCTACCTCTCTTTCCTTTTGGCTGAAAAGCATCATCCGTTTGGCTTATGAGACTGCTGGCCAGCAGCCTCCTGAAAGAATTACTGCTCATTCTACTAGAGCAGTGGCTGCCACATGGGCTTTTAAAAATGAGGCTTCTGTTGAACAGATTTGTAAGGCGGCGACTTGGTCTTCGCTTCATACTTTTTCCAAATTTTCCAAATTTGATACTTTTGCTTCTTCTGGGGCTATTTTTGGGAGAAAGGTTCTATAAGCAGTGGTGCCTTCCGTTTAGGGTACCTGTCTTGTCGCTCCCTTCATCCGTGTCCTAAAGCTTTGGTATTGGTATCCCACAAGTATGGATGAATCCGTGGATTCGATACATCTTACAAGAGAAAACAGAATTTCTGCTTACCTGATAAATTTCTTTCTCTTGTGATGTATCGAGTCCACGGCCCCCCTGTCTGTTTAAGACAGGTAGTATATTTTTATTTTAAAAAACTTCAGTCACCTCTGCACCCTATAGTTTCTCCTTTTTCTTCCTAGCCTTCGGTCGAATGACTGGGGGGGCGGAGCTAAGGGAGGAGCTATATAGACAGCTCTGCTGTGGGTGCTCTCTTTGCCACTTCATGTTAGGAAGGAGAATATCCCACAAGTATGGATGAATCCGTGGACTCGATACATCACAAGAGAAAGAAATATATCAGGTAAGCATAAATTCTGTTTTACATTAATGCAATATCCGTTCATCTAGTATTAAAGGGACATGAAACCCAAAATTTTCCTTTCATGATTCAGATAGAGCATGCAATTTTGAACAACTTTCCAGTTTACTTCTATTGTATAATTTGCTTTGTTCTCTTGATTCCCGTTGTTGAAAAGCATACCTAGTTAGGCTTAGGAGCTGCAATGCACTACCGGTAGCTGCTTATTGGTGGCTGCACTTATATGACTTGTCATTGGGCTCACCTGATGTGTTAAACTACCTCCCAGTAGGGCATTGCTACAACTTTAACAGAGGATATAAAGAAAATAAAGCAAATTTGATAACAGAAGTTAATTCTAAAGTTATCTAAAATTGTATGCTCTATCTGAACAATGAAAGAAACATTTAGGGTTTTATGTCTCTGGGCCATTACAAGTAGCATGCTAATGAAAGCACAGGTCACGATAAGCAATATTGCTGGACCGCACTAACATTAGTGCGCAACTTGATATTACAAGTCCATGGTAAATCAGATTTACCAGAGATGAGTCAACGTGGCCGAAATTGCTCTAGCACAATATATATTTTAAATGGATATCGTGAGCACACTAAATAGCACCCATATTACAAGTTGAAAGCTATAGGTTTCGCTGGAGCGAAAGCCGAAACTGTGCCAGAATATTTAGCTTGACTTAAGATCTGAAGCGAAAAAAAATAACTTGCTTAAAAATAAATACTTCTTAGATGTTGGGCAAGATTACATATGCAGCATCGCCCGCATAAGCCGGCTACGTCGGTTTTAACTCGGTTTTGCTATCACATATACATCGCCGCTTATAAATGCGGCGCGTATATTTCACCCGTTGCCCGCAATTTTTACTCCCATAAGCTAACTGTCAGGATGCCAGGAATCAGACTGAGATGAGAAGTGCAAAAATAATCACACCTTTATTAATAGCAAAAAATAATAAAAAGTCCACAAGTCAAAAAACAAGCCAGAGCTGCTGCGATCTTCCAGTGTGCAGCTCCGGTTTCAGGAGGTGTAGTGAGCGTATCAGATGCGGCTGCAGCTCTGGCCCTTTCTACATTCCGCTTCAAACCTAACTTCTCAGGGGACAGTAGCTGGAAGCCTAATGTGCGGGGACATGCTCCCCAGGACTATTCAAGACAGCACGTTGGACTAACCTTCTATAAAACAGGAGTGGGCTAAACGCTAAGGTGCAAGTGAGTAAGATCGCTAATTGGTGATTCACGGAGGCCCTAGCATGCATAACCGATATAGCCCTATGGACTTGGATGGGCCGCTCCATAAGATACACTGCTCACTTGAATTTAATACTGCATGATTTTCTGTTTTGTATTTGTTTCCCAGGTGCCGGGTGTGGTTTTATGTTTGAGTGTATACTGCTCCAGTTTCCCTATGATTATTGTTCTTACCAGCTACGGCTTAATTGGGGCTATCAAAGTGAAAAACTTTACATGCTTTCCATGCAATATAATACTATCTGTTTATTAAGTTATGCGCTCAATGTTTGTTTGCTTCATACCCTACAGAACAAATTCATATCCTCATGTTACCCTTGATGAGCGGTTTATAGCTATACCTTTTGTATTTTGTTGAGTTTTCTTACAATGGATGGGGCCGATGATCTCTCTCTTATGGGCACTTGCTAGTGTATATCCCCTGAAACTGTACGTTTATTATATGCATTTTTTACAGGACAAATATAGGCACATTTCCAAACTAATCAGACCCTATTCATGATTGCCTACAGTAATTGACAGATTGAGACCTGATAAAAAAGGCTAAATAGCCATTTAGAGATGCCATGGATACAGGCAACCAGTTGCAGTAGCTGAAGGGAGATGTCTGCTGGTCAGATGTCTCTCTTCTCTCCCATGGTGAAGTCATAACTCTGCCAATGATACTTTTATCTAGATTCCCTCAGCTGCACTCATGAGCGCCTATCCCCTATCTCTTACTGATGTGACCTGGGTCTTGCTGCCTGCGGCCGGGGTAGCGAGATTCCAGGTTTGCCCAGGTGGAACTAGCAGTCTCATGCCTGTGTAATGGTAACCTCCATTAAGAGGAAATCTCAAACTAGCTTAATCTGAGGCTCCCTGCATAATGGGGAGTGTGTTCTTTCCTTTTTTTTCACCCAGATATCCCCAAATTTCTCTTTTTCTTTACCCCAATAGGCCTATTATCAGTGTACTAGCGGAAGCATTTCTAGTATAAATCTGCAGCTATGTCCACAACTTTGCTCACCTTAAAATATGCGTCCCTACCTGTAATTTTGTGCAGTTTCTTTGATGCTAACATGCCACTTAGGGTCCAATTACATCAAGATGTTTATATGTTAGACTCTTATGGTATACTCCTTTTATGGGCAAAGCAATTTTATTTTTCCCCTATCCAATTAATATGATTTTCCTTAATTCTTATAACAGATGTTTCTTTCGCATTTCTAATCCCATAATATTACATGTATACGCTATATTACCTTGTTTACACGGCTTTTATTTTAAATATAAAAGAGGTTTGTCATTGAGGCCCATGAGTGGTCTCTTCAAATAGCAGAAACCTCCTAAACTTGGTACATTTTGGTTTGAGGCCCAAGAGTGGTCTCTTGTTTGAATTTGGAGGGTGGTTGAGTACTAGGCATCATATTCATGTATGTTTAATTGCATATTACTATTGTAACCCAATGTCATTCTGTACTACTGTTTCAAGATTTTTGTATGCCTTCTTTCAAACCTCAAATAAAAATTATTAAAAACAAAAACAAAAAAACAAACAAAAAAAAAACAAGCCAGGAATCAAAAGCAGAGCTGGTAGTCAGACGAGTCGAGTCAGGAGCCAAAGCAAATAGTCAGACGAGCCAAGTCAGGAGCCAAAGCGAGTAATCAGACGAGCCGGAATCAGGAACAAGGAGAACAACAGAGTCAGGAACAAGCCAGCGATCAGGAACCAGGAGGGACGTCAGACAGCCAGGTAATACACAGGAGCTCTCACAAACAGGTCTGAGGCAATGCAAGGGCAAAGCATACTGAACAGAGGACCTTTAAATAATAAGTGATGACATCACAATTCTGAGACTGCATCCTGTCTCACACGATGATGTACACCAGTCTGGCCATAAAAGGAAGTGCAGGAAATGAGCAGCATCACACAGTATGCACCAAAGTCAGCAAGAGAGGTGAGTAAAATGGCTGCCAGCAGCACATGGCAAACAAAACAAGGAAAAAACCCTGACAGTACCCTCCCCTCAACGACCCCTCCCCCACGGGAGGACAAAAGGCTTATTTGGGAAATGGGCATGGAAGGCACGGTGGAGGGCGGGAGCATGAACATCAGAGAAGGGAACCCATGAACGCTCCTCCGGACTGTAGCCCCTGGACATACGAGAGTCAATAATGCTGCTGACCTCATACTCCTCATGGTTGTTAACAAAGATAGGACGGGGATGAGGCAACACAGTGGTAAACCGATTACAAACCAATGGTTTCAAGAGGGAGACATGAAAAACATTGGAGATGCGCATTGCAGGAGGAAGGTCAAGAGGTCACAGGATTGACCCGTCTGAGTATTCGAAAAAGACCAACATAATGGGGAGCCAGTTTATTGGAAGGCACACGAAGGTTCAAGTTGCGGGAGGACAACCAAACTCTCTCACCAACCTGGTAGGAAGGCATGGGCAGACGCCTACGATGAGCCTGGAACTTTTGGCGCTGCATAGAATGATGAAGGCGATCCTGAATCTGCACCCACGTGGAACGGAGTTGCCGGAGATGCTCCTCCAAAGCCGGAATACCCTGAGACATGAATGAATCGGGCAACAAGGATGGTTGAAACCCATAATTCGCCATGAACGGGGATAACTTGGAGGAAGCATTAATAGCACTATTACGAGCAAACTCTGCCCAAGGTAACAGTTCAGACCAATTATTGTGGTGATCTGAGACATAGCAATGGAGGAACTCTTCCAGAGCTTGATTAGACCGTTCCGCAGCCCCATTGGATCGAGGGCAATATGCTGAGGAGAAGGAAAGCTGGATCCCCATTTGAGCACAAAAGGAACGCCAAATTCTGGAGACAAACTGGCTACCTAGGTCCGACACTATCTCCTTGGGTAACCCATGTAAACAGAAGATCTCCCGGGCAAAAATTGAAGCAAGCTCCTGAGCGGTAGATAACTTCTTCAAGGGAATGTAATGTGACATTTTAGAAAAACGGTCAACCACCATAAGGATAACAGTATTGCCATTGAAAACAGGGAGCTCGACAATGAAGTCCATGGAAATATGTGTCCAAGGACGCTCACCATTAGCAATAGGTTGAAGAAGACCCACAGGAAGACATCGAAGAGTCTTATTCTGTGCACAAACTGAGCAGGAGGCAACATACGCAGCAACATCAGAACGAAGACCTGGCCACCAGAATTGTTGAGTGACAGACCAAATCATTTGGTTCTTGCCTGGGTGACCTGCGGCTTTAGGATAGTGGTAAGTGTGCAAAAGTTTAGTTCGAAGATTCTCAGGAATAAAACACTTACCACTAGGTTTCTCATGAGGTGCATTGGTATGTGCAGCCAGGATCTCCTCTACCAAGGGAGAAGTCAAATTAGTACGTATGGTAGCAAAAATATGGTCAGGAGGTAACTGGAGTAGGTACAGACTCCTCCTTGGACAGAGGCGAAAATTGTTGAGAGAGGGCATCAGCCCTAACATTCTTACTACCAGGCAGGTAGGAGACCACATAATTAAACCGAGACAAAAATAGCGCCCATCTGGCCTGTCGGGGCGAAAAAAAGTATTGCTTCAGAAAGATAAGTTAAATTCTTGTGGTCAGTATGAATGAGCACTGGCACGCTAGTACCCTCGAGTAGATGCCTCCATTCCTTGAGTGCCAAAATTATGGCCAGTAATTCCCTGTCACCAATTTCATAATTGCACTCCGCTGCAGACAATTTCTGAGAGAAGAAACCACATGGATGCAAGGAACCGTCAGGCGTAGGACATTGAGACAAGAGGGCACCTACTCCAAAGGCAGTCTTAAGACTATCAAAGGCATTAATGGCAGTAGGTGACCAATGGAGTGGATCATTCTCTTTACAGGTCATGTCAGTGATAGGTTTGACCAAAGAAGAAAAGTTTTTAATAAACTTTCTATAGTAATTGGCGAACCACAAAAAACGTTGAATAGACCAAAGACCAACTGGGCGAGGCCACTGCAGAACTGCAGATAACTTGTCAGGATCCATGGAGAACCCTGCAACGGAGATAACATAACCTAGGAAGGTTACTTGAGTCTGATGGAACTCACATTTCTCGAGTTTACAAAACAGGCCGTTCTCACGTAGTCTCTGAAGAACCTGTGTAACATCAGAACGATGAGCCTCAAGTGTGGGTGAGTGTATGAGGATGTTGTCTAAGTACACCACAACACACTGTTGCAACATATCTCGTAAGACATCATTAATACATTCCTGGAAAACAGCAGGAGCATTACATAGGCCAAAGGGCATTATAAGATACTCATAATGCCTGCTCCTGTTGTTTAATGCTATTTTCCATTTGTGGCCCTCCTTGATCCTAACTAGATTGTATGCTCCTCTCAAATCAAGTTTAGTAAAGACCGTAGCTCCCTTGAGGCGGTCAAAGAGTTCCGTAATGAGCGGAATAGGGTAAGCATTCTTAATAGTAAGACGATTAAGACCCCTATAATCGATGCATGGTCTTAACTCGCCACCCTTTATCTTCACAAAAAAGAAGCCAGCCCCTGCAGGAGAGCAGGATTTGCGGATGATCCCCCGCGACAGAGCATCGGCAACATACTCCTCCATAGCACAATTCTCTGCAACAGACAGAGGGTAAACCCGGCCCCGAGGAGGAATGGCTCCGGGTTGCAGGTCTATGGCACAATCGTAAGACCGGTGAGGAGGCAACGTACCGGCACGCACCTTGTCAAAAATGTCTAGGAACTCTTGGTACTCCTCTGGTAATTGAGATACCGAAGAAATGCACAAGACTTTAACTGGTTTCCGAAGACAAGTGGAAATATATTGCTGAGACCACGACAAAATTTCGGACCTGCGCCAGTTGAGACTGGGATTGTGCTTTTGGAGCCAGGGATAACCCAAAACATCCGGAAAATGCAGAGAGTTTATCACCCGGAACTGGAGGGTTTCAAAATAGAGAGCCCCAACAGCCATGGATAACAGTTTTGTGAGTAACGAGTGCGGGCTGAGACAGAGGCAAAACAGGAATGGAGTGCTTTGATACAAAAGCACTGTCAATGAAATAGCCCGCAGCACTGGAGTCAACAAGAGCCTTGGTGACTATGGAGGAGTCCACCCAGGAAAGGACAACCATGACCAAAGGTTTCTCCTTTAGCGGTTCCGGGGACGAGGATAAACCACCCAAGGTCTGCCCCCAACAGGACCTTAGGTGTGAGTGTTTCCCGGCCCTGTAGGACAAGACTTCAAAAGGTGGCCCTGTAACCCACAATAGAGGCAGAGCCCCTCTCTCCTCCTAAAGGCCCTCTCCGCCACAGAGAGATGTGTAAATCCCAACTGCATTAGCTCAGCAGTACCTGGTGAGTCGGAACCAGGAGGCATGGGTGGGAATGTACACGTAGGAGACAACGGAAAAGGAGACTTCCGCAAGTGCTCCTTGAAAGAGGGCCTCTCTCTGAGTTTGATGTCAATTAGGATAAAAAAAGACACCAATGCCTTGAGATCCTCTGGTAAATCTCTGGCAGCAACTTTGTTTTTAATCGCATCAGAGAGCCCATTAAAGAAGGCGGCAACAAGGGCTTCATTGTTCCAACTTACCTCTGCGGCAACTCAATGGCATACTGAGCAACAGATCTTGTACCTTGCTGAATGGACATGAGTCGTATAGCAGCAGAGGAGGAGCTAGCTGGAACATCAAATACCCTTTGAAAGGAGGCCACAAATTTAGAGTAATTTGAAATCACAGGTTTATTAGTCTCCCACAAGGGATTAGCCCAGGCAAGAGCTGTGTCAGAGAGTAACGAGATGAGAAATCGCACCTTAGCTCTGTCAGACGGAAACGCCTGAGGTAACATCTCAAAGTAAATGCCCACCTGGTTCAAAAACCCTCTGCACTGATTAGGATCGCCTCCATATCGCTGAGGTAGAGGTGCAGAACCGAACATGCTCTTGGTAGGACTAGGTGCAGCAGCAGAAACAGGAGCAGCCATAACTTGCAGGACACTTTGGTCCAAATGTGCAGTGTGAGTCAGCAGGGTTTGCAGGGCTAGTGCAAATTGATCCAAGCGGTGATCCTGTTCATCCATCCTGGAAATTTTGTCAGGTAAAGGTGGATTATTAGCACCATCAGGATTCATGGCGTTTGCGTAATGTCAGGATGCCATGAATCAGATTGAGACGAGAAGTGCAAAAATAATCACATCTTTATTAATAGCAAAAAATAATAAAAAGTCCACAAGTCAAAAAACAAGCCAGGAATCAAAACCAGAGCTGGTAGTCAGACGAGCCGAGTCAGGAGCCAAAGCGAGTAGTCAGATGAGCCGGAATCAGGAACAAGGAAAACGACAGAGTCAGGAACAAGCCAGGGATCAGGAACCAGGAGGGACGTCAGACAGCCAGGTAATACACAGGAGCTCTCACAAATAGGTCTGAGACAACGCAAGGGCAAAGCATACTGAACAGAGGCCCTTTAAATAATAAGTGATAACATCACAATTCTGAGACTGCATCCTGTCTCACATGGATGATGTACACCAGTCTGGCCATAAAAGGTAGTGCAGGAAATGAGCAGCATCACACAGTATGCACCAAAGTCAGCAAGAGAGGTGAGTAAAATGTAAAATGGCTGCAAGCAGCACATGGCAAACAAAACAGGGAAAAAACCCTGACACTAACATAGAACCGCATTGCAAATTGGTATCACAGCATAAGGACTTATGCTGTGAAAATAGAGAAATTTTATTCCATATTCACCTCGCCACACATTTGCAGGCACATCAAGCCTTGCGCTGAAAATGTGAGCACCATAACTCCCTAAAAATATTATCTTACAACTAACGCATGCACAATATCTACCTGTCAACCACCAACCCCCACTGCAATAATTAATAAAACTATTAACCTCTAATCCATCATTCTCCCACATCGCAATCTACCTAATAAAACTATTAATCTAAAATTCACCAACATTGCAATCTACCTAATAAAACTATTAACCCCTAATCCGCCATTCACCCACATCGCAATCTACCTAATAAAACTATTAACCCCTAATCTGCCATTCACCCGCATCACAATCTACCTAATTAAACTATTAACCCCTAATTCACCTTTCACCCACATCATAATTAACCTAATTAAATTATTAAGCCCTAATCCGCCATTCACCCACATCGCAATAAACCTAATTAATCTATTAACCCCTAAACAGACAAACCCCCACATTGCAATAAACCTAATTTAATTACTAAGTCCCCTAACCTAACACCCCCTAAATTAATCCCAAAATTACAAATAACAATTAAAATAAAAAATCCTAACAGTTCTTAAAAAAAAACAATTTAAGATTAATATAAAATAATCTAAAATTACAAAAAATAAAAAAGTCTAACATTACATAAAATTATAAACCAAATGATCAAAAATAATAAAATTAAACCTAATCCCTATGAAAATAAAAAAACAAACAAAATAAAAACACCACCTAATCTAATACTAAACTACCAATAGCCATTAAAAGGGCTTTTTGTAGGGCATTGCCCTAAATTAAACAGCTCTTTTGCACTAAAAAAATACTAAGTCCCCCTCTAACAGTTAAACCCCCACCCACCAAACCCCCCAAAATAAAAAAACCTAACACTTAAAAATCCTAAACTACCCATTGCCCCTAAAGGGGCATTTGTATGGGCATTGCCCTTAAAAGGGCATTCAGCTCTTTTACTCCCCTTAAAAGGACATTCAGATCTTTTTCAGTGCCCAAAATCCCTAATCTAAAAAATTAAAACAATTAAAAAAATCCTAACTCTAAGCCCCAAATAGGTACTCACCATTCCTGGAGAAGGTCCTCTTCCAGGCGGGGGTGAAGTCTTCTTGGAACCAGTGACATCTTCCATCTTCATCCAGGACCAAGCCGGTACGGAGCGGAGATGACCGCGGAACTGAAGACCGGTGACCGCGGAGCCATGGAGGTTTAATTTTTTTATTTTTGATCATTTGGTTTATTATTGTATGTAATGTTAGATTTTTTTATTTTTCAGCAGTTACGCTGAAGCCTGCACCACATATGTAATCTCGCCCATTTTGATCTGGCACAAGAAGTAGGCTATTTTAAAAAGGCATTCTTGGAGGCTACTATTGTTACTATTCCCAAGCCAAATAAGGACCCATCCTTATGCTCTAACTACAGGCCCATCTCATTAATCAACATAGATATTAAAAATTTATTCTAAGATCTGGGCAAACCGTATTTGTAGACTACTACCTAGTTTGATAAACCCAGACCAAGAAGGGTTCATCCATAATAAAGAAAGGCAGGATAATACCAGGTATTTTATAAAGTAGTAAGTATATTATATACATGCTATCGTACTAGGTCAGAACTATTATTTATACTTGTGTCCTCAAACTAATAACAGTGCATTTTTTTAACATTATTTACCATCTGATGAAAATATGTTCTCATTTCTGTCACAATGTATTATATTTCATTATTATAATTACCAGTCTTTCCATTCATGCAATTTTACCATTAAAAGATTAAGTGAAAATTTAGACAAATTGAGCAACATTTTATGGATATATCATAATTAATAACAATTGTGAATGTTGTTGTCTTTTTCAATATGCTTTTTTAATAATGGTATAATATTGCAACAAACTTGTATTATCACTTGTATTTTCGTGCTGATGCTTTACCACTTGCTTCTATATTTGTAACACACTCATGTTCATTTGAACATGCTTTTAAGTTTTTGTATTTTAAATTTATTGTCTGGGTTTTTGATTGGGTGCTGTGCCTTTAAGAAGGTGATGTCCATGTGCAAACACCCATCCCTATGATTAAGTGCCCGTTTGCGTCATGAAACGCGTAAGGGGTTAATCTGCTGTTCTATGCCTCTATTTTTAAATTTTTTTGAATAAACCTACGTTTTAAGTTTATATGTTCCTCATGAGTGCTGCTTTCCTTGTGCCCCGGATAATACCAGGTGCTTACTTAATATAATTTGTGAGTCCACAAGAATGAACAAGCCCTTCTCGGTTATCTCATTAGATGCCGAGAAGGCCTTTGACCGAGTCAGAAGGGCTTACCTTTGGTAAACCCTGGAGACCTTCAAATTTTCTAAAGAAACTCTTCTCGCCATCCAAGCTCTATAGTCCACTCCAACAGCAAAAGTGAAGGGCTTGGACTTTCAATTATCGCCACTCACAATCTCAAATGGAACCAGATAAGGTTGCCCCCTTTCCCTCCTTTTATTTGCCCTGGTGGTAGAACCCCTAGCTGAGCAGATACGGTCAGAGAAGCGGTTAGAAGGGATCACGTTATTCAGCAAGGCACATAAAATCGCATTATTCGCTGACGATTTTACCATATTTTCAGCTGACCCAGCAAACACCATTCCCAAACTTATGAAAATTCTCGAGTCATTTGGTAACTTATACTTCTACAAACTTAAAGGGACACTGTACCCAAATTTTTTATTTCATGATTCAGATAGAGCATGCAATTTTAAGCAACTTTCTAATTTACTCCTATTATCACATTTTCTTCATTCTCTTGGTATTTTTATTTGAAATGCAAGAATGTAAGTTTAGATGCCGGCTCATTTCTGGTGAACAACCTGGGTTGTTCTTGCTGATTGGTGGATAAATTCATCCACCAATAAACAAGTGCTTTCCATGGTTCTGAACCAAACAAATAGCTTTGATGCCTTCTTTTTCAAATAAAGATAGCAAGAGAATGAAGGAAATTTGATAATAGGAGTAAATTAGAAAGTTGCTTAAAATTGCATGCTCTATCTGAATCACGAAAGAAAAAAAATTTGGGTTCAGTGTCCCTTTAACACAACCAAAACTGAGGTATACTGGTGGGGTTATCCTCAAGATAATTATCTCCCCTTGTTGGCAGACTTAAGGACCTTGAAACACAAATGGAATAAAAAAATCCATCTCTTGGATGGGTTGAGTTACATCTCTCAAAATGTCTTTCCTCCCTAGACTCACATATATTTTCCGTTTTATTCCACTCAGGGTCCCCACACATCTCTTACTACAATTCCAAAGTGAATTTTCCAGGTTCATTTGGCAGGGCAAACCCCCTAGAATAGCCCACACAATTCTACAATATCCCATCCACTTAGAAGGTCTAGCCTCCCCATCGGTTGTAAAATATTGTGAAGGAGCAATGCTTACGCACATTTCCCAATGGGGTGTAACGCAATCCTCGGAAAAGTGGAGAGACATTGAACAAGCCTCAGTCCCATTTAAGATCCATCTTAGGGACCTAATATGGACCCCAACCCACTGTCGAAGAACTCTTGGAATAACAAACCCTATAGTCCTCGAATGCCTATCCGTTTGGGATAAGATCCGTCATCGTAGTTTAGTAGACCCACATCCGTCACCCATCACCTCTATAGCTGGCCTGCTCACAGGCTTAACAGAAACTCACCCCAATAAATGGGCCAACTTAGGTATCAAACTAGTCTCTGACTTTTGGTCAACTTCCTCTCAGGATAACTTTATTACTTTAGATCAGTTAGAAAATCCTACTATCATTGCTCCCTTTCTCCACTTTGAATTCACCAGGATGAAAAGCTTCCTCATAAGCTGGGGATTTGCACCTAAGCTGTCCCGTCCCCTTACTCCCTGGGAGTCCATCTGGCAGAGTGGCCAAAGGCTACATAAACCATTGTCCACACACTATAAGCTGTTAGAAGGTACCATCCCCCTACATTAGCACCTCATCTCTCTAGATGGGACATTCTTCTAAATATCACTACCCCACACCATATGTGGCAACAAACACTTGCTTTAACTAACAAAACTTTACATTGTGTAACTATGTTTGAAACATATTATAAAGTTATTTCGCACTGGTACTATGTTCCTACAAGACTAGCTAAAATGCTTCCTGGATCTTCCCCTCTCTGTTGGCGAAATGAGGCCACTCAGGTGATTTTCTCCACATATGGTGGGAATGCCCTAAAGTCAAACCCATTTGAAACTCATGTTTTTTAGCCCTCTCTAAAATGAAGATCCACGACATATTCCACTTGCTTAATAAATCTGACTTGTTTGAACTCACCTGGACAGACTGGAAAGACAAATACAACACACTCTGGTTCCCAAATACCCTAACTCAATCAACAACTATAGGACCCTCTTCCCTTCTAGTACATAATAATGTTAGCCTGCTCATTGCTTAAAACACACCCTATTTGAATTCCGTGATACAACTTGAATAAGACTGCATCAGTAACTTCCCCCCCTTCCCCCCAGGTCTCGTTCTCCTCACTATGGCTGCATCTTGAATGTAATGCATCTACTCCTTTTAATTTCATTAACGCTTTAGATTTCCCTTCCAATAAAATGGAAGGATTATGCACATACTGTTATTTTTGTATAAAGACCAAGTTCGACCTGCGTGTCCATTCATTTCTTTCATGTGCCTTTCAGATTAGGGGGCCTGCGTGCCCCCATTCAATTACTAATTTGCTTACTGAAAATGTGAGACTTTGTTTGATTGTAAATTCTCAATAATAAAAAATAACAAACGCTAAAATTGCAGTAAACATAAAAAAGGAATATATAATAATGTCCCTAATGTTTGTAAAAATGAAAGCAATTTAAGGGTTATATATTGCAATCTAAAATAGTATATTATCAGCATCATAGCACATGCTGGCAATTATTTACTACTGTTAGCTACTTGTATCAGTTCTAAAAACGGCAAATGTTGCCAAACAATATAATAACCACTATCTCAAGATTCTTGGTACAAATTACTAATATCAACTGTGATTAATGCAATTTGTATCATTTATTCTCTAGTATCAGTTGTTGATATCTTATTGCAACTTAAATATTGCTGTAAATAAAATAAACATTATCACTAATTGCTTAGGATCAGTTATCAGTTTGCACTGCAAATAAGGCACATATTTGCCAGAATTACATCATCTGTTTAATTTGCAATATAAAGCACTTAGCCAGTCTATATTTGTTTAAAAATAGGGATGTGAAAGTCAACATTAAACTAATGGTTTAGATAGATTGTGTAATTTTAAAATAATTTTAATTTTCTTACAGTATCACATTTACTTTGTTCTGTTGGTATTCTTTGTTGAAAAGCATTCCTAGGTAGGCCCAATAGAAAAAAAAAGCATTACTGGGAGCTAGCTCGTGATTGGTGGCTACAATCATATGGCTCTTGTTATTGGCTCACCAGATGTATTCAACTAGCTCACAGCAGTGCATTTCTGCTCTAGAGTTGTCTTTAACTATGTGTTTTACCCCTTTGTAGGAGTTAAAACACATAAGGGCTGATTACAATCTTGCACTTGATTTCAGTAAAAAATAATTTCTGACCTTTGTATTGTGTGTTGTTTCAGTGGGCATACTCCCAAAATGATTTGGGGTGCGATCCGATAAAGATCGTAGTTTGCGGCGCAAGCGAGGGAACCCCCCGCCGCCCGCAGTTTCAGCTCGCAACTCGAGCTATCCAATATACCCCGCCGTCAGAGGCTAAAGTACCGTAAGTCTGACAAACCAGCGATGTCCAGAAATCGGTGTAAGTAGAAATTTCTGGAGTCGCCAGTGACTTACGGCACTTTAGAAACTGTCGGCGCCTACAAAAGCTGACTAAAGTTATTAAATCTCCCGTACTGTCTAACACGCCTCACAAACATAGCCCGACGCGTCTAACCCTCTATCCGCTATCCCCCCTCACTATCCTAACAATAAAATATGTATTAACCCCTAAACCGCTGCTCCCGGACCCCGTCGCCAGCTATATTAAATCTATAACCCCCTAATGTGAGCCCCTACCCCGCCGCCATCTATCTTACCTACCCCCTAAGGTGAGCCCCCTACCCCGCCACCATCTATCTTACCTACCCCCTAAGGTGAGCCCCCTACCCCACCGCCATCTATCTTACCTACCCCCTAAAGTGAGCCCCTACCCCGCCGCCATCTATTTTAAAAATATTAACCCCTAATTTAATCCCCCTACACCGCCGCCAGCTATATTAACTATATTAACCCTAATTATATTAGGGTTAATATAGTTATTATATTATATATATTAACTATATCAACCCTAATTATATTAGGGTTAATATAGTTAATATAGTTATTATATTATATATATTAAATATATCAACCCTAATTATATTAGGGTTAATATAGTTAATATCGTTATTATATTATATATATTAACTATATCAACCCTAATTATATTAGGGTTTATATAGTTAATATCGTTATTATATTATATATATATTAAGTATAATAACCCTAACTCTAACATCCCTAACTAAATTCTTATTAAAATAAATCTAATTAATATTATTAATTAAAATATTCCTATTTAAATCTAAGGCCTAGATTTGGAGTTCGGCGGTAAAAGGGCTGTTAACGCTCCGCGGGTTTTTTTCTGGCCGCACCATAAATTTAACTCTGGTATCGAGAGTTCAAACAAATGCTGCGTTAGGCTCCAAAAAAGGAGCGTAGAGCATTTTTACCGCAAATGCAACTCTCGATACCAGAGCTGCTTACGGACGCGGCCGGCATCAAAAACGTGCTCGTGCACGATTCTCCCATAGGAAACAATGGGGCTGTTTGAGCTGAAAAAAAACCTAACACCTGCAAAAAAGCAGCGTTCAGCTCCTAACGCAGCCCCATTGTTTCCTATGGGGAAACACTTCCTACGTCTGCACCTAACACTCTAACATGTACCCCGAGTCTAAACACCCCTAGCCTTACACTTATTAACCCCTAATCTGCCGCCCACGCTATCGCTGACCCCTGCATTACACTTTTAACCCCTAATCTGCCGCTCCGTAAAACGCCGCCACCTACGTTATCCCTATGTACCCCTAATCTGCTGCCCTAACATCGCCGACCCCTATGTTATATTTATTAACCCCTAATCTGCCCCCCACAACGTCGCCGACACAAGTATTTAGCTTTAAATAGGAATAAGTTATTTAATAAGAGTTAATTTATTTCGTTAGATAAAAATTATATTTAACTTAGGGGGGTGTTAGCGTTAGGGTTAGACTTAGCTTTAGGGGTTAATCCATTTATTAGAATAGCGGTGAGCTCCGATCGGAAGTTTAGGGGTTAATAATTGAAGGTAGGTGTCGGCGATGTTAGGGAGGGCAGATTAGGGGTTAATACTATTTATGATAGGGTTAGTGAGGCGGATTAGGGGTTAATAACTTTATTATAGTAGCGCTCAGGTCCGCTCGGCAGATTAGGGGTTAATAAGTGTAGGCAGGTGTCGGCGACGTTGAGGGGGGCAGATTAGGGGTTAATAAATATAATATAGGGGTCGGCGATGTTAGGGGCAGCAGATTAGGGGTACATAGGGATAACGTAGGTGGCGGCGATTTGCGGTCGGAAGATTAGGGGTTAATTATTGTAAGTAGCTGGCGGCGACGTTGTGGGGGGCAGGTTAGGGGTGAATAAATATAATACAGGGGTCGGCGGGGTTAGGGGCAGCAGATTAGGGGTACATAAATATAACGTAGGTGGCGGTCGGCAGATTAGGGGTTAAAAATTTTAATCGAGTGGCGGCGGTGTGGGGGGACCTCGGTTTAGGGGTACATAGGTAGTTTATGGGTGTTAGTGTACTTTAGGGTACAGTAGTTAAGAGCTTTATAAACCGGCGTTAGCCAGAAAGCTCTTAACTCCTGCTATTTTCAGGCGGCTGGAATCTTGTCGTTAGAGCTCTAACGCTCACTGCAGAAATGACTCTAAATACCGGCGTTAGAAAGATCCCATTGAAAAGATAGGCTACGCAAATGGCGTAGGGGGATCTGCGGTATGGAAAAGTCGCGGCTGAAAAGTGAGCGTTAGACCCTTTAATCACTGACTCCAAATACCAGCGGGCGCCCAAAACCAGCGTTAGGAGCCTCTAACGCTGGTTTTGACGGCTACCGCCGAACTCTAAATCTAGGCCTTAATACTTACCTATAAAATAAATAATTAATTACAATAATTACATTGTAGCTTTTTTAGGGTTTATATTTATTTTACAGGTAACTTGGTATTTATTTTAACTAGGTACAATAGCTATTAAATAGTTAATAACTTTTTAATAGCTACCTAGTTAAAATAATTACCAATTTACCTGTAAAATAAATCCTAACCTAAGTTACAAATACACCTACACTATCAATAAATTAAATAAACTACAAATATCTAAACTAAAATACAATAAAATAATCTAAACTAAATTACAAAAAAACAAACACTAAATTACAAAAAATAAAAAAAATTACAAGATTTTTAAGCTAATTACACCTATTCTAAGCCCCCTAATAAAATAATAAAGCCCCCAAAATAAAAAAATTTCCCTACCCTATTCTAAATTAAAAAAGTTCAGTTCTTTTACCTTACCAGCCCTTAAAAGGGCCTTTTGCGGGGCATGCCCCAAAGAAAACAGCTCTTTTGCCTGTAAAAGAAAAACACAATACCACCCCCCCAACATTACAACCCACCACCCACATACCCCTATTCTAAACCTACCCTAACCCCCCTTAAAAAAACCTAACACTACCCCCCTGAAGATCTCCCTACCTTGTCTACACCCAGCCAGGCCGAACTCTTCATCCGATCTGGGCGATGTCCAATCAAGCGGCAGTGAAGTCTTCTTCCATCCGGGCGATGTCTTCAATCAAGCGGCAGTGAAGTCTTCTTCCATCCGGCGATGTCTTCAATCAAGCGGCAGTGAAGTCTTCTTCCATCCGGTGATGTCTTCTTCCATCCGGCGATGTCTTCAAGCAAAGCAGCATCTTCAATCTTCTTTCTTCGCTCCTCCACCGCGGAGCATCCATCTGGCACGACGACTTCCCGACGAATGAGGTACCTTTAAATGACGTCATTGGCTGATTGGTTCAGCCAATCGGATTGAACTTGAATCTGATTGGCTGATTGAATCAGCCAATCAGATTTTTCTACCTTAATTCCGATTGGCTGATAGAATCCTATCCTATCGGAATTCGACGGACGCCATCTTGGATGACGTCATTTAAAGGTACCTCATTCATCGGGAAGTCGTCGTGCCGGATGGATGCTCCGCGGTGGAGGAGCGAAGAAAGAAGATTGAAGATGCCGCTTTGCTTGTAGACATCGCCGGATGGAAGAAGACATCGCCGGATGGAAGAAGACTTCACTGCCGCTTGATTGGATTTCGCCCGGATCGGATGAAGAGTTCGGCTCTGCTGGGTGAAGACAAGGTAGGGAGATCTTCAGTGGGGTAGTGTTAGGTTTTTTTAAGGGGGGTTTGGGTGGGTTTAGAATAGGGGTATGTGGGTGGTGGGTTGTAATGTTGGGGGTGGTATTGTGTTTTTCTTTTACAGGCAAAAGAGCTGTTTTCTTTGGGGCATGCCCCGCAAAATGCCCTTTTAAGGGCTGGTAAGGTAAAAGAACTGAACTTTTTTAATTTAGAATAGGTAGGGAAATTTTTTTTATTTTGGGGGGCTTTATTATTTTATTAGGGGGCTTAGAATAGGTGTAATTAGCTTAAAAATCTTGTAATATTTTTTTTATTTTTGTAATTTAGTGTTTGTTTTTGTAATTTAGTTTAGATTATTTTATTGTATTTTAGTTAAGATATTTGTAGTTTATTTAATTTATTGATAGTGTAGGTGTATTTGTAACTTAGGTTAGGATTTATTTTACAGGTAAATTGGTAATTATTTTAACTAGGTAGCTATTAAATAGTTATTAACTATTTAATAACTATTGTACCTAGTTAAAATAAATACCAAGTTACCTGTAAAATAAATATAAACCCTAAAATAGCTACAATGTAATTATTAATTACATTGTAGCTATCTTAGGGTTTATTTTATAGGTAAGTATTTAGATTTAAATAGGAATATTTTAATTAATAATATTAATATTAATTAGATTTATTTTAATAAGAATTTAGTTATTAAAATAAATCTAATTAATATTAATATTATTAATTAAAATATTCCTATTTAAATCTAAATACTTACCTATAAAATAAATAATTAATTACAATAATTACATTGTAGCTTTTTTAGGGTTTATATTTATTTTACAGGTAACTTGGTATTTATTTTAACTAGGTACAATAGCTATTAAATAGTTAATAACTATTTAATAGCTACCTAGTTAAAATAATTACCAATTTACCTGTAAAATAAATCCTAACCTAAGTTACAAATACACCTACACTATCAATAAATTAAATAAACTACAAATATCTAAACTAAAATACAATAAAATAATCTAAACTAAATTACAAAAAAACAAACACTAAATTACAAAAAATAAAAAAATTACAAGATTTTTAAGCTAATTACACCTATTCTAAGCCCCCTAATAAAATAATAAAGCCCCCAAAATAAAAAAATTTCCCTACCCTATTCTAAATTAAAAAAGTTCAGTTCTTTTACCTTACCAGCCCTTAAAATGGCCTTTTGCGGGGCATGCCCCAAAGAAAACAGCTCTTTTGCCTGTAAAAGAAAAACACAATACCACCCCCCCCCAACATTACAACCCACCACCCACATACCCCTATTCTAAACCTACCCAAACCCCCCTTAAAAAAACCTAACACTACCCCCCTGAAGATCTCCCTACCTTGTCTACACCCAGCCAGGCCGAACTCTTCATCCGATCCGGGCGATGTCCAATCAAGCGGCAGTGAAGTCTTCTTCCATCCGGGCGATGTCTTCAATCAAGCGGCAGTGAAGTCTTCTTCCATCCGGCGATGTCTTCAATCAAGCGGCAGTGAAGTCTTCTTCCATCCGGTGATGTCTTCTTCCATCCGGCGATGTCTTCAAGCAAAGCGGCATCTTCAATATTCTTTCTTCGCTCCTCCACCGCGGAGCATCCATCCGGCACGACGACTTCCCGACGAATGAGGTACCTTTAAATGACGTCATTGGCTGATTTGTTCAGCCAATCGGATTGAACTTGAATCTGATTGGCTGATTGAATCAGCCAATCAGATTTTTCTACCTTAATTCCGATTGGCTGATAGAATCCTATCCTATCGGAATTCGACGGACGCCATCTTGGATGATGTCATTTAAAGGTACCTCATTCATCGGGAAGTCGTCGTGCCGGATGGATGCTCCGCGGTGGAGGAGCGAAGAAAGAAGATTGAAGATGCCGCTTTGCTTGTAGACATCGCCGGATGGAAGAAGACATCGCCGGATGGAAGAAGACTTCACTGCCGCTTGATTGGATATCGCCCGGATCGGATGAAGAGTTCGGCTCTGCTGGGTGAAGACAAGGTAGGGAGATATTCAGGGGGGTAGTGTTAGGTTTTTTTAAGGGGGGTTTGGGTGGGTTTAGAATAGGGGTATGTGGGTGGTGGGTTGTAATGTTGGGGGTGGTATTGTGTTTTTCTTTTACAGGCAAAAGAGCTGTTTTCTTTGGGGCATGCCCCGCAAAATGCCCTTTTAAGGGCTGGTAAGGTAAAAGAACTGAACTTTTTTAATTTAGAATAGGTAGGGAAATTTTTTTTATTTTGGGGGGCTTTATTATTTTATTAGGGGGCTTAGAATAGGTGTAATTAGCTTAAAAATCTTGTAATTTTTTTTATTTTTGTAATTTAGTGTTTGTTTTTGTAATTTAGTTTAGATTATTTTATTGTATTTTAGTTAAGATATTTGTAGTTTAATTTATTGATAGTGTAGGTGTATTTGTAACTTAGGTTAGGATTTATTTTACAGGTAAATTGGTAATTATTTTAACTAGGTAGCTATTAAATAGTTATTAACTATTTAATAACTATTGTACCTAGTTAAAATAAATACCAAGTTACCTGTAAAATAAATATAAACCCTAAAATAGCTACAATGTAATTATTAATTACATTGTAGCTATCTTAGGGTTTATTTTATAGGTAAGTATTTAGATTTAAATAGGAATATTTTAATTAATAATATTAATATTAATTAGATTTATTTTAATAAGAATTTAGTTAGGGATGTTAGAGTTAGGGTTATTATACTTAATATATATATAATATAATAACGATATTAACTATATTAACCCTAATATAATTAGGGTTAATATAGTTAATATATATAATATAATAACTATATTAACTATAGTAACCCTAATATAATTAGGGTTAATATAGTTAATATATATAATATAATAACTATATTAACTATATTAACCCTAATATAATTAGGGTTAATATAGTTAATATAGCTGGCGGCGGTGTAGGGGGATTCAATTAGGGGTTAATATTTTTAAAATAGATGGCGGCGGTGTAAGGGGCTCACTTTAGGGGGTAGGTAAGATAGATGGCGGCGGGGTAGGGGCTCACTTTAGGGGGTAGGTAAGATAGATGGCGGCGGGGTAGGGGCTCACTTTAGGGGGTAGGTAAGATAGATGGCGGCAGGGTAGGGACTCACTTTAGGGGGTAGACAAGGTAGATGGCGGCGGGGTAGGACTCACTTTAGGGGGTAGGTAAGATAGATGGTGGCGGGGTAGGGGCTCACTTTAGGGGGTAGGTAAGGTAGATGGCAGTGGTGTAAGGGACTCACATTAGGGGGTATGTAATGTAGCTTGCGACGGTGTAGGGGGATCACATTAGGGGATTATACTTTTAATGTAGGTGGCGGCGGGGTCCGTGTGCGGCGTTTTAGGGGTTAAACACTTTATTAGGGATGCGGCGGGGGATTGCGGTTGACAGGTAGATAGACATTGCGCATGCGTTAGGTGTTAGGTTTATTTTGCAGCTAGTTTAGGGAGTTACGGGGCTCCAATAGACAGCGTAAGGCTTACTACGGCTGCATTTTGTGGCGAGGTGAAAATGGAGTAAGATTTCTCCATTTACGCCACGTAAGTCCTTACGCTGTATATTGGATACCAAACTGCACGGGTTTGGTATACCTGCCTATGGCCCAAAAAACTACGGGCAAAGGCAGAAATATACGGGCGTAACTTCTATGTTACGCCGTATATAGGATACCAAACCAGTGCAAAATTCATCATCGCCGGCTTTTGCGGGCGACGCTGCATATCGGATCGGGCCCTTGGTGTTAATAATTCACACTTTGAAATTGTTAGTTTTCTAAAAACAGAAAATAATCATCTGTCTCATTAATCTCCTGATTTCCTAAACAAAATGTGCATCATTAAAGACAAACAAAATTGCAATTTTGTAGGCTTAGTGATTACATCACTGGGCCTATATGTTGATTACTCCCTTGTGTAGTGATTATAGTAGGTGCATTTGTATTATGACCCTGGGGAGGTCTCCCTAGGGATGGAGAAACCAGATGTGGACTTCTTGTCCAGTTTGCTTAGAGGAATGTGGCTGCAGCTTACTGAGGAGGACCACAGAAGGCCGAAATGATCATCTGAGGTTGTCATGTTTCTTGTTCAGAGGAGAATTGCCTGGTATTTTGGGGCTGGACTCACCTTACTTTGCGGGATCAGACTGATATACTTCAGGAAAGTTTTCCTCTGTGAAAAGCACAACTGACCAAAAGAGGCTGCTTCTATGTGGTAATTCGCCATAGAACAAGCTACTGAGCTGTTCGTTCCTGGTAGAGCGCTTCTCTCTTTGTATGCATTTGTATTATGACTCTGGGGAGGCCTCCCTAAGGGTGATGGGAGAAACCTGACTCATCTCCCAATTTTCTTAGAGGAATGTGGCTGTACCTCACTGATGAGGCCCAGAGAAACGACCTTCAGGGGTTATCATGTTACTTGTTCAGAGGAAAATTGCCTGGGCTGGGCTGATCTTACTCGGCGGGATCAGACTGATATACTTCCAGAAAGTTTTCGTCTGTGAAAAGCACAACTGGGCTAAAATAGGCTGCTCCTAGGTGGTAACTCGCCATAGGAGAAGCTACTGAGCTGTTGTTCATTCCTGGTAGAACACTTCTCTCTTTGTATGCATTTGTAATAGGTGACATATGTTCAATTAACTCCAAAACCATATAAATATGTGTGTAGGTCTTTTTTGAAGGATTTAAACAGGGACGTTATCAGTATAGAGGGCGAGTGTTTGTTGGTTTATTGATATTGCTCATTTTAAAGTTTAACCTCTCAATGCCAGAATAATAGTGTTCACATTGGAAAAAAGTTCCGATGTAAACACTATGGGGGATAGCTATCAAGCCATCAACCGCAAATACACCGGAATTCCACAGCGTAATTGTTGCGAGCTTGATCCGACCTAGTTATCAAAGCCTACAGACCGGCAAAAGTTGAAATTTGTGATGTAACATATGATCTGCCGGTCTCAATCTGATGCAGATCGATGCTTACATCATTACAGATGTTCCGAATACACATTTGGCTCTATCTGACATTTTTTCCCATTTATCAAATTTCTAACAGGTATGAATGCTCGTGGCTATTCCGGCCCAGCATACCTGGCTTTCAATCCACCACCCTGGAGGCCGCGGATGCCATAGAAATCAATGGGAGTCTGAAAGCACCGAAAGCTTATGTTCGATGCTTCCAGATATCCCATTGATTTCTATGGTTGAAAAAAAGTTATGTTTACACCTAGCACCCTAACATAAACCCAGAGTCTAAACACCCCTAATCTGCCTCCCCCGACATCGCCTCAACCTAAATAAAGTTATTAACACCTATCCCACTGTTCCGGACCCTGCCGCCACTAAATAAGGTTATTAACCCCTCTCCCACTGCTCCCGTACCCCACCGCCACTAAATTAAGTTATTAACCCCTATCCCGCCACTCCCAGACCCCGCCGCCATTAAATAAACGTATTAACCCCTAAACTTCTGGCCTTGCACATCACTACCACCAACTAAACCTATTAACCCCTAAACTGCCAGCCCCCCACATCGCCATAAACTACATTAAGCTATTAACCCTGTGACAGAAAGCAAGGCCTGGTTATAAATGGAAGATATTTAAGACCAAGCATTGTACATGCTATTTCTCTTTTCAGTTAAAACCCCAGGGAGAAAGAGTGTGTAGTTACACAGCTACAGAAGCTGGTGTGTGTCTTTGTTACACTGTGTAAAAGACTTTTGTTCCTGTGAACTGTAAAAGGACATTATTTTTACAAAGCACGTGTGGAATGCTGTGAAGTGCTGGGACACATTTAAAAGTACTTAACTTTGCTGCAGAGGAAGGATTTCCCTCTTTTGAAAATGAACTGCCTGTTTGTTATTGCTGTGAAAAATAAAGCCTTTTAAACTACAGTGGACTGTCCTGTGCTGCATTTGTGCCCTAGAAGACCGTGGTTAAAAGTGGTCCCTGTTGCACTTGGTGGAGAATCCGGGTAACCACGTTGTATGTCTGTGGGCATAATAATCTGCAAGCAACATGGAGGAAGTCATTAAAGCTTTGATCCATTCTAATGCTATACAGCAGGAGACTAACAGAAAAGCTGCTGAAAATAGTGCAGCACTGCAATAGTTGGTCTTGGCCCAGTCAGAGAGTGCTATGCTGCTGGCTAAATCACAGAAGGAGAACACTGAATTGTTGATACAACAGATGGCTGCTGTGCAAGCTGAGACATTCAGGAAGACCCGGGAAGAGCAACAAAGTTCTACACAAACTCTGCAACGAGAGGTTCAAGCCATATCAGAAAAACTGAACTCTGAATATGTTGGTGGCAGCCAAGGTTCCAGAGTAATAAGGGCTAGTCATTATCTTCAAAAAATGACAGCAGCTGATGATGTTGAGGCGTATCTTTTGGCATTTGAACGCACAGCAGAAAGAGAAAAATGGCCGACAGTTGAGTGGGCGAGTATACTTGTGCCATTTCTTAGTGGTGAACCTCAGAAGGCCTACTTTGATTTAGAGCCAGCACAAGCCAGTGACTATGAGAAATTGAAGGCAGAAATCCTTGCACGCCTGGGGGTGACTTTGGCAGTCCGTGCACAAAGATTCCATTCCTGGATGTTTTCATCTCATAATGCTGCAAGATCCCAGATGTTCGACCTTATACACCTTGCCAGGAAGTGGCTGCAACCAGAGGTTAATTCGGCTACCAAAATAGTGGAACTACTGGTGATGGACCGGTCTCAGCGTGGATTACCTGCTTCCCTGCGGCGGTGGGTTAATCAAGGTGATCCTCAAACAGCGGATCAGTTGATTGTATTGGTCGAAAGATTTATAGCTTCAGGAGAAGTTTTGCAACAATCTTCAATGGATCAGCCCCACAATCCCAAGTCCCAGAGCTCTACAAGAACTGGTAAGACTGTTCAGGGGATAAAGGGGATAAGAGAGCAACAGGTGTATAGGCAAAACACCAGAGACATTTCCCCAGGAATTAAGGAAACATTTAAATATAACCAACCTGTAAGATGTTTTAAATGTAATGGGGTTGGGCATATTGCTAGAGACTGTGATAAAGATGAATTTATGGACTGTAATGTTGCACATTCACTATTGTCTAATAGCAACAGCTCTGTTAATAATGATTCCCATTGGTGTACTGTGACGGTTAATGGTAAAGTGTCTAGGGCTTTGCTTGATTCAGGAAGTATGGTCACACTAGTGGCTAAATCTTTAGTACCAGATGCAGTATTAGATTATGGGGAAAAAATGGGAATTATCTGTGTTCATGGAGATAAACGGGAATATCCTACAGCTGAGGTGGAGATTGAGACTCAGTGTGGTAAATTAAAATATTGTGTTGGTGTAGTACCAAATTTAGCACATGAGGTGGTGATTTTCCAAAATTTCTGGAGTTATGGGAATCTCCAGAAATATGTCAAACTTCTGATATTTATGTATTTCCTTTCTCTGAAACTGATTTTGAAGGGGGTTCCATTGAAAAGGAGAAAAATAAGATTTATTGCCCTATGCCTGTATTAGTAGGTGATCAACCTTCTCAGAGTAATGAAGTACCAAGTACTAGCTCGGAAAATATTGATGATTTGATAGATCTGGTTGGTGGCCCTGGTAATTTTAAAAAAGCCCAATGGGAGGATCCAACAGTGGTAGAGGCAATAAATAATATCAGGGTTATAAATGATGTTGTGACACAGCCAGGAAATGTATTACCCTATCCTTATTTTGAAGCAGTTAATGATTTGGTATATCGTGTAGAGAAGAAAAGGAACAGACATTGTTAAACAACTTTTGGTGCCCCAGACTTTTAGGAACACTGTATTAAATCTTGCACATAACCACATTCTAGGGGGGCATTTGGGAGTTGAGAAAACCAAAGAGAGAGTTCTTAGAAGGTTTTATTGGCCAGGGATATTTGTAGCCATCAAGGATTATTGTGCTTCATGCCCTAAGTGTCAATTTACAGCTCCTGCTAAAAATTTTCATAACCCTTTAGTGCCCATGCCTATAATTGATGTGCCTTTTGAAAGAATTGCTATGGACTTGGTGGGTCCGCTGGTTAAATCTGCTAGAGGACATCAGTATATACTGGTAATCCTTGATTATGCTACACACTATCCTGAGGCAGTTCCCCTTCGTAACAGCTCTGCAAAGTCCATAGCAAAAGAACTCATGCTAATGTTTAGCAGGGTCGGGATACCTAAGGAAATTTTGACAGACCAAGGAACTCCATTTATGTCCAGGGTTACAAAAGAATTGTGTAAATTGTTGGGCATAAAACAACTAAGGACCTCAGTATATCACCCTCAGACTGATGGTTTAGTAGAAAGGTTTAACAAAACTCTCAAAAGTATGCTAAGAAAGGTAATTGACACAGATGGGAGAAATTGGGACCTTCTGTTACCCTATTTAATGTTCTCTATCAGGGAGGTTCCCCAGGCTTCTACAGGTTTTTCCCCATTTGAACTGTTATATGGGCGGCATCCCAGGGGATTACTAGATATAGTTAAAGAGACTTGGGAGCAAGAGACAACACCTTATCGAAGTATTATTGAACATATTTCCCAAATGCAGGATCGTAAGGAAGCTGTCATGCCCATTGTAAGGGAACATATGGGAAAAGCACAGGAAGCACAAAAGTACAGCTACAACTATAATGCTAGAGCCAGGGTGTTTCAATCTAGGGATAGGGTGTTAGTTCTGGTCCCTACAGTTGAAAATAAATTCTTGGCTACTTGGCAGGGCCCATATGAGATAATTGAGAAAGTGGGTGATGTTAATTACAAAGTAAGTCAGCCAGGGAGAAGGAAACCTGAGCAAATATATCATATAAATCTGTTAAAACCTTGGAAAGATAGGGCAGTTTTAGTTGCCTTAAAACCTACAGAACTCCCTGTCACTGAACCAGAGGTAAATATAGCGGAAACCCTATCTGTACATCAGAAGCGAGAGGTCAAGGATTTTATTAGAATAAACAAAGAGGTATTTTCTGTGGTACCGGGAAAAAGCATGACATAATAACAGAACCAGGGAAGAAGGTCTGCCTTAAACCCTATAGGGTCCCTGAGGCTCGTAGAAAGGCTATTAAACTGGAGGTAGAAAAAATGTTAAAGCTTGGGGTAATTGAGGAATCACAAAGTGAGTGGAAAAGTCGAATCATGCTTGTTCCAAAGCCGGATGGTTCATTAAGGTTCTGTAATGACTTTCGTAAGCTTAATTGTGTTTCCAAATTTGACACCTACCCAATGCCTACAGTAGATGAGTTGATAGAAAGGCTAGGAAAAGAACGTTATCTCACTACAATTGATTTAACGAAAGGGTATTGGCAGGTGCCTCTCACTAGTCAAGCAAAGGAAAAGACAGCTTTTTCAACCCCAGAGGGCTTATTTCAGTATACGGTGTTGCCATTTGGTTTACATGGGGCCCCGGCAACATTCCAGAGGATGATGGATATAATTCTGAAACCCCATGTTCGTTATGCGGCAGCATATTTGGATGATGTTATAATTTATAGTACAGATTGGGAATCCCATCTTCCAAAAGTTCAAGCAGTACTTGATGCAATACGGTCCGCTGGGTTAACTGCCAATCCTGCAAAATGTACTGTTGGTTTACAGGAAGCTAAGTACTTGGGTTATACTATTGGTAGAGGATTAGTTAAACCTCAGACAACAAAAGTAGAGGCCATACAGAACTGGCCACAGCCTTTAACTAAAAAACAAGTAAGAGCATTTATTGGGATAACTAGTTATTATAGAAGGTTTATCCCGAATTTCGCTACAATTGTGGCACCCTTGACAGATCTCACAAAAGCAAGGGCCCCAATTATGATAAAATGGTCCCCAGAAGCAGAACAAGCTTTTAAGTATTTGAAAGATACCCTTTGTGCCCATCCAGTTTTGGTAACCCCCAATTTCGCTAAAGATTTTATTGTACAGACAGATGCCTCTGATGTTGGTTTAGGAGCAGTTCTCTCGCAGGAGTGTCAGGGAGAAGAGCATCCTGTCCTTTTCCTAAGCAGAAAACTTATTTCACAGGAAAAGATCTATTCTATAGTGGAGAAAGAATGCCTTGACATTAAGTGGGCTTTAGAGACCCTTAGGTACTATCTGTTGGGAATAAAATTTAAATTAATAACAGATCATGCTCCTCTCACATGGATGAGTCAGAATAAGGAAACAAATTCAAGGGTTACTAGGTGGTTTCTTAGCTTGCAACCCTTCAATTTTACTGTTGAGCACAGGGCTGGTCTTTTGCAGGGCAATGCTGATGGTTTGTCTCGGGTACATTCATTGATGTCCATGGTCGCTCAACCCACTGGCTGTGAGCTGGGGGGGGAGGATATGTGACAGAAAGCAAGGCCTGGTTATAAATGGAAGATATTTAAGACCAAGCATTGTACATGCTATTTCTCCTTTCAGTTAAAACCCCAGGGAGAAAGAGTGTGTATTTGATTATGCAGTTGATAAACTGTGTTCTGGGTCCCTGGGGTTTGGGATAATTGGAGAGAGGATGGGCCATTATCCCAGACAGCTGTGAAGCTGTCTAGCAGCTAATCACAGGTGTGGCTAATTAGAAGTTGTGAGGGTTTAAATAGCAGCCTCACTTAGGCCTTGGGAGAGAGTTACACAGCTACAGAAGCTGGTGTGTGTGTTTGTTACACTGTGTAAAAGACTTTTGTTCCTGTGAACTGTAAAAGGACATTATTTTTACAAAGCACTTGTGGAATGCTGTGAAGTGCTGGGACACATTTAAAAGTACTTAACTTTGCTGCAGAGGAAGGATTTCCCTCTTTTGAAAATGAACTGCCTGTTTTTTATAGCTGTGAAAAATAAAGCCTTTTAAACTACAGTGGACTGTCCTGTGCTGCATTTGTGCCCTAGAAGACCGTGGTTAAAAGTGGTCCCTGTTACAACCCCTAAACCTAACAAGCCGCTAACTTTAAATTAAAATTAAAACTTCCCTATCTTAAAATAAATTTAAACTTAGCTGTAGAATTAAAATAAACTATTTTTAAACTATTAATTAACCTACCCTAATAATTATACTACAATTAAATTAAAATACCAGTTAAATTAACTAACTAAATTACATATTAAAAAAACCTTACCCTACTCAAATTATTTAAATCTACTATTTAACCTTATTAAAAATTACTAAGTTACAAAATAAAATAAACGCTAAGTTACAAAAAATAAAAAACACTAAATTACGAGAAAAAAACCCACATTATCAAAAATAAAAAAGAATTACACCTAATCTAATAACCCTATCAAAATTAAAAAGCCCCCCAAAATAAAAAAAAACCTAGCCTACAATAAACTACTAATGGCCCTTAAAAGTGCCTTTTGTGGGGCATTGCCCCAAAGAAATCAGTTATTTTACCTGTAAAAAAAAATACAAACACCCCCAACAGTAAAACCCACCACCCAACCAACCCCCCCAAATAAAAACCCTACCTAAAATAACCTAAGCTCCCCATTGCCCTGAAAAGGGCATTTGTATGGGCAATGCCCATAACAGGGTATTTAGCTCTTTTACCTGCCCAGACCCTACTCTAAAAATAAAACCCACCCAAAAAACCCTTAAATAAACCTAACACTAACCCCCAACGATCCATTTACAGTTATTGAAGTCCCGCTTGAAGGATCCATCCAGCCGGCAAGAAGTCTTCATCCGGGCAGCAAGAAGTCTTCATTCGGGCGTCCTCTTTCATCTTCATCCATCCGGCGAGGAGCGGGTCCATCCTTAAGACATCTGGCACGAAGCTCCTCTTCAATACGGTTGCCGCCGTAAACTGGAACTTGAATGCAAGTGATATCATCCAAGATGGCGTCCCTTGCATTCCTATTGGCAGAAAGATTTCAATCAGCCAAAAGGATTAATTAGAGCTGCTAAAATCCTATTGGCTGTTCCAATCAGCCAATAGGATTTGAGCAGCTCTCATCCTATTGGCCGTTCCAATCAGCCAATTGGATTGAGCTCTCAGGCTATTGGCTGATTGGAACAGCCAATAGGATGAGAACTGCTCAAATCCTATTGGCTGATTGGAAAAGCCAATAGGATTTTAGCAGCTCAAATCCTATTGGCTGATTGGAAATAATTCAGCCAATAGGAATGCAAGGGACGCTCTCATGGATGATGTCACTTGCATTGAAGTTCCAGTTTACAACGGCGACCGTATTTAAGAGGAGCTCCGCGCCGGATGTCTTCAGGATGGACCCACTCCGCGCCGGATGGATGAAGATAGAAGATGCCGTCTGGATGAAGACTTCTTGTCACCCGGGTGAAGACTTCTTGCCAGCTGGATGGATCCTTCAATAGGGACTTCAATAACTGTAAGTGGATCGTCGGGGTTAGTGTTAGGTTTATTTAAGGATTTTTTGGGTGGGTTTTATTTTTAGAGTAGGGTCTGGGCAGGTAAAAGATCTAAATGGATGGTGGGTTTTACTGTTTACGGGGGGTGTTTGTATTTTTTTTTACAGGTAAAAGAGACGATTTCTTTGGGGCAATGCCCCACAAAAAGGCCCATTTAAGGGCAATTGGTAGTTTAATGTAGGCTAGGGTTTTTTTGATTTTGGGGAGGCTTTATTTATTTTGATAGGGCTATTAGATTAGGTGTAATTCTTTTTTATTTTTGATAATGTGGCTTGATTTTTTTTCGTAATTTAGTGTTTTTTATTTTTTGTAACTTAACTAAATTTAGTAATTTTTAATAAGGTTAAATAGTAGATTTAAATAATTTGAGTAGGGTAAGGTTTTTTTAATATGTAATTTAGTTAATTTAATTGGTATTTTAATTTAATTGTAGTATAATAGATAGGGTATGTTAATTAATAGTTTAAAAATAGTTTATTTTAATTCTACAGGTAAGTTTAAATTTATTTTAAGATAGGGATGTTGTAATTTTAATTTAAAGTTAGCGGCTTGTTAGGTTTAGTGGTTAATAGCTTAATTTAGTTTATGGCGATGTGGGGGGCTGGCGGTTTAGGGGTTAATAGGTTTAGTTGGTGGTAGTGATGTGGGAGGCCAGAGGTTTAGGGGTTAATAACTTTATTTAGGTTGCGGCGGGGTGCAGGAGCAGCGGGATAGCGGTTAAACATTTTAGTATAGTGGCAGCGTTTAGTGTCAGGGTATAAATAAAGTTGGTAAAAAGCCAAATAGACGCGAGATTGATGACTGTTAGTTAACAACAGTCTGATGCTCATCGGCCCGTACTTGGTGCGCTTCTTTTTGCCCGCTTTTTTTATAAATATGGAGATCGTATTCAGGTCCGCGGCCGCAATGTTAGGCGAGCGTATTGGTGCTGTCGAATTCAGCAAAGTTGACGGCTTGATAGATATCCCCCTATTTGTAAAAATTAAATCAAGCAATCGTTGATGCGATTTTGGGATTTCAAGGCCAGGATCGGATCATGGTGGACTGCGTAAGTTGCTAGGCACGCCCCTCAGGCCGATCCTTGCTTACCTCAAAGAGGGAAGCTGCAGGATGTTGTGTATGGTAGGATGCTCCATGCCTTTCTAACGGCATTAAAGCCCAGTGCTGCTACGACGGCATGGAACGTCCTAACGGCGTGAAGGGATTAAAAGGGCTTACTATTATTATTGTTATTTTAACTTTAATTGAGCAGGCAGTGTTTGTATTTCACAAGCTTTAAGGGAAAAACCCTTAGTTAGAATACACTTGTAGCACACAAGAGTCTATAAATGTGAAATATCTTGTTTAATGTATTATTACTTATACTCCAATCGGGGGGGAAGAGGGTGCCACAAATTAATTTAAAACTTCACTTTTATTAAGGGTTATATAAACATTAAAAATCTGAAAGATTAAAACCCACACACTGTGATACTCACACTATGGCTTGTAGTGTACTGTACACCGAGTTTACTGGATTGCAGTTATTAATGGCTTGTGAAATAGCATATTCTCGTTCTTAACTGAGTCTAGCGGCTTTTGGTCAGCTATAACTCTTAAGAGGCAATGCTAATTTATTGAATATACTTGATATTCAAATAGTACTGTGCCGGCCAAGATTAAATTAAGGGTTAAATGGTTGCGGCTCATTTATTGTGTAAGTATTGCAAGTATGCGGAAATCTGTGTATTCTGTACTATGTACTGTCTTTCACTGATTCCAGTGACTTGTGTTGCCAACGTGTCTATTGTTGATACCTGAATGTCTGAAACGTTAAGATATTCAGACCCTAATCAGTGTGTATAAGGTATATAGCAGCCTAGGTCATAGAACTTTACAGCTAAGTGCTGATTTTATACTAAGTGTACTGGAAATGCTATGTCGGTCTGGTTTCTATCAGGGATTGACTGGTTATGGCTGGTTGTTGCAAATAATTGTGTCTTATATTTATGCCATGTGTATATATTTGGCTATTGCCTTGGAGCTTCTGTGAAATAACCAGTATTGACCTGAATTCCAGTACACTTAGTATAAAATGAGCACTTAGCTGTGAATATTAAGTTCTATGACCTAGGCCAGGGGTGCGCAAGAACTAGATTGCGTTTTTTTAGTGGACCGCATGTGAATTTTGAGGTGACCAGACCACCTGTAAGATTTCAAAAGTCTGCATAATAAGAGAAAGATGTCTCACACATATATGGCGGCAAGGCTTTTCACTCAGAATCTAGAATTCTAGATAGAATCTAGATTCTGAGTGAAGAGCCTCGCCACTGTAGATGTGTGAGAAATCTTTCTCTTATGCAGACTTTTGAAATCGGCTATGACTCTGAGTCTATGATGGCGGTATGGGCACTGTACTTTAGCATGCGCGACGCGGCTGTAGCTGAACTCGCTGCCCCAGCTTTGGTTACGGAACCTGCCCCCTAATCAACCTGACATGGCGTCCAGCCAATAAAATTACTTTGTAGAATGAGTCTCGAGCTGTCTTGATTGTGAGACTACTTATCATACGCAGGTGTGGTACACAGATAAGGTTGCTTGACGGTCCCAGTGTGACGTAAAGAGAGAGCTCTCGCCATAAGTAAAGACAGAGAGCAGCTGTATTTGTTAAAGAGTGCAGCTGATTTTTGTGGCAATAAATATAATATACTTCAGGAAAGTTTTCCTCTGTGAAAAGCACACTGCTCTAAAAGAGTCTGCTCCTGGGTGGTAAATCACCATAGAACTAGATGATGAGCTGTTGTTCGTTCCTGGTAGAGCGCTTCTCTCTTTTTATGCAAATAAATACATTATTGTAATTATTATTATCAAGACTGGTGTTTTTTTTTTTTAGTTAGGTGACCTCGTCACTTGGAATAAAATTAGAGGTAGCCCTTACCTTACAAAAGTCTGCCCACCCTTGACCTAGGCTGTTATATACCTAATACACACTGATTTTTTTTACACGTAAAAAAGCTGATTTCTTTGGGGCAATTCCCCACAAAAAGGCCCTTTCAAGGGCAATTGGTAGTTTATTGTAGGCTAGGGTTTTTTCATTTTGGGGGGGCTTTATTTATTTTGATAGGGCTATTAGATTAGGTGTAATTCTTCTTTTTTATTTTTGATAATGGGTTGTTTTTTTTGTAACTTAGCGTTTATTTTTTTTGTAATTTAGTAATTTTTTATAAGGTTAAATAGTAGATTTAAATAATTTGAGTAGGGTAAGGTTTTTTTAATATGTTATTTAGGTAATTTAATTGGTATTTTAATTTAATTGTAGTATAGTAGTTAGGGTAGGTTAATTAATTGTTTAAAAATAGTTTATTTTTATTCTACTGGTAAGTTTAAATTTATTTTAAGATAGGGATGTTGTAATTTTAATTTAAAGTTAGTGGCTTGTTAGGTTTAGGGGTTAATAGCTTAATTTAGTTTATGGCGATGTGGGGGGCTGGTGATTTAGGGGTTAATAGGTTTAGTTGGTGGTAGTGATGTGGGAGGCCAGGGTTTAATAACTTTATTTAGTGGTGGCGGGGTCCAGGAGCGGTGGGATAGGGGTTAATAACTTGATTTAGGTTGCGGCGGGTTCTGGGAGCGGCGGGATAGCGGTTAAACATTTTAGTATAGTGGCAGCGTTTAGTGTCAGGGTATAAATGCAGTTGGTAAAAAGTTGAATAGACGCGAGATCGATGACTGCTAGTTAACAACAGTCCGATGCTCATCGCCCTGTACTTGGTGCGTGTCAGGGTGCCAGGAATCAGACTGAGACGAGAAGTGCAAAAATAATCACACCTTTATTCATAGCAAAAATAATAAAAAGTCCACAAGCCAAATAACAAGCCAGGAGTCAAAACCAGAGCTGGTAGTCAGATGAGCCAAGTCAGGAGCCAAAATGAATAGTCAGACGAGCCGGAATCAGGAACAAGGAAAACAGCAGAGTCAGGAACAAGCTAGGGATCAGGAACCAAGAAGGACGTCAGGCAGCCAGGTAATACACAGGAACTCTCACAAACAGGTCTGAGACAACGCAAAGGCAAAGCATACTGAACAGAGGCCCTTTAAATAATAAGTGATGACATCACAATTCTGAGACTGCATCCTGTCTCACATGGATGATGCACACCAGTCTGGCCATAAAAGGAAGTGTAGGAAATGAGCAGCATCCCCACAATACACCATAGTCAGGAAGAGAGGTGAGTAAAATGGTTGCCAGCAGCACATGGCAAACAACAGGGAAAAATCCCTGACAGTACCCTCCCCTCAACGACCCCTCCCCGCAGGAGGACAACAGGCTTATTGGGGAAATGGGCATGGAAGGCACGGAGGAGGGCGGGAGCATGAACATCAGAAGAGGGAACCCAAGAACGTTCCTCCGGACCGTAGCCCCTCCAGTGAACCAAATACTGTACACGGCCTCTGGACATACAAGAGTCAATAATGCTGCTGACCTCATACTCCTCTTGGTTGTCAACAAAGATAGGATGGGGACGAGGCAACACAGTGGTAAACCGATTACAAACCAATGGTTTCAAGTGGGTGACATGAAAAACATTGGAGATGCGCATAGCAGGAGGAAGGTCAAGAGCGTAGGCCACAGGTTTAACCCCTTGGAGTATTCGAAAAGGACCAACATAACGGGGAACCAATTTATTGGAAGGCACACAAAGGTTCAAGTTGCGGGTGGACAGCCAAACTCTCTCACCAACCTGGTAGGAAGGTACGGGCAGACGCCTATGATCAGCCTGGAACTTTTGGCGCTGCATAGAACGATGAAGGCAATCCTGAATCTCCACCCACGTGGAACGGAGTTGCCGGAGATGCTCCTCCAAAGCCGGAATACCCTGAGACATGAATGGATCGGGCAGCAAGGATGGTTGAAACCCATAATTCGCCATGAACGGGGATAACTTGGAGGAAGCATTAATAGCACTATTACGAGCAAACTCTGCCCAAGGTAACAGTTCAGACCAATTATTGTGGTGATCTGAGAGATAGCAACGGAGGAACTGTTCCAGATCTTGATTAGACCGTTCTTCAGCCCCATTGGATTGAGGGTGATATGCTGAGGAGAAGGAAAGCTGGATCCCCATTTGAGCACAAAAGAAACACCAAAATCTGGAGACAAACTGGCTACCCCGGTCCGACACTATCTCCTTGGGTAACGCATGTAAACGGAAGACCTCCTGGGCAAAAATCGAAGCAAGCTCCTGAGCGGTAGGCAGCTTCATCAAGGGAATGCAATGTGACATTTTAAAAAACGGTCAACCACCATAAGGATAACAGTATTGCCATTGGAAACAGGGAGCTCAACAATGAAGTCCATGGAAAGATGTGTCCAAAGACGCTCACCATTAACAATAGGTTGAAGAAGACCCACAGGAAGATGTCGAGGAGTCTTATTCTGTGCACAAACTGAGCAGGAGGCAACATACACAGCAATATCAGAACAAAGACCTGGCCACCAGAATTGTCGAGTGACAGACCAAATCATTTGGTTCTTGCCTGGGTGACCTGCAGCTTTAGGATAGTGGTAAGTGTGCAAAAGTTTAGTTCGAAGATTCTCAGAAACAAAATACTTACCACAAGGTTTCTCAGGAGGTGCATTGGTTTGTGCAGCCAGGATCTCCTCCCCCAAGGGAGAAGTCAAATTAGTATGTATGGTAGCCAAAATATGGTCAGGAGGTATAACAGGAGTAGGTACAAACTCCTCCTTGGACAGAGGCGAAAATTATTGAGAGAGGGCATCAGCCCTAACATTCTTACTACCAAGCAGGTAGGAGACCACATAATTGAACCGAGACAAAAATAGCGCCCATCTGGCCTGTCGAGGCGACAAACGTTTTGCTTCAGATAGATAAGTTAAATTCTTGCGGTCAGTAAGAATGAGCACTGGCACGCTAGTACCCTCGAGAAGATGCCTCCATTCCTTGAGTGCCAACATTATGGCCAGTAATTCCCTGTCGCCAATTTCATACTTGCACTCCGCTGAAGACAATTTCTTAGAGAAGAAACCACATGGATGCAAGGAACCGTCAGGCGTAGGACATTGAGACAAGAGGGCACCTACTCCAGTCTCAGACGCATCAACCTCAAGAACGAAAGGCAGGACAGGGTTAGGATGAGCCAGAACTGGAGCGGCAGCAAAGGCAGTCTTAAGTCTATCAAAGGCCTAATGGCAGTAGGTGACCAATGGAGTGGCCAGATTTCCTGGCCAATAGCAGCAGAGGTCAGCATCAGGTGTGTTTAATTTAAATCCTGCTGCCACCAATCCTTAAGAAGAATTACTCAAACAGATTTCTTATTGGATACCTGATATCCCTGCCATAGCTCGCAACTGGAGGCATATAGGCTAACACAGCTAGCTGGACGGCTGCTAATTGTTCGGAAGGCATATGTGGCACTTCTCAAGTGATGAAAATCTTGTAAGTAAGACTCATATGGGGTTTTGGCCTCTTGTAGCATAACGGTACACACTATTTGGCGCCTCTTCTCTTCTTCTTTTTAATAGAACTTGCGACTGCCAACATCGATCTGGAATGAGTTTGCTGCCTGGAGGATTGTGAAATATCTCCTTGAGTATGGACTTTTTTGCATTTATCTGCATAAGAGATGGTTCTTTCATTTTTTTAATATCTTTCTCATTGAGATGGTTCTATTTTTAACTTGCAATTTAATAATATTGCTATGTATAATATCCAATTCTGAATTGTTTGGGTAATATCACACATTTGATTATAGGGGTTTAGTGCACACCACTATAACACCAAGTATATATTTTGTAGCATATTTTGAGGGCGCATCTGATTTTTATTTTATTATAGAACTGTAGATAACTTGTCAGGATCCATGGAGAACCCTGCAACGGAGATAACATAACCTAGGAAGGTTACTTTGAGTCTGATGGAACTCACATTTCTCGAGTTTACAAAACAGGCCGTTCTCACGTAGTCTCTGAAGAACTTGTGTAACATCAGAACGATGAGCCTCAAGTGTAGGTGAGTGTATGAGGATGTCGTCTAAGTACAAACAACACACTGTTGCAACATATCTTGTAGGACATCATTAATAAATTCCTGAAAAACAGCAGGAGCATTACATAGGCCAAAGGGCATTACAAGATACTCATAATGCCCGCTCCTGGTGTTAAATGCTGTTTTCCATTCGTGACCCTCCTTAATCCTAACGAGATTGTACTCTTCTCTCAAATCAAGTTTAGTAAAGACCGTAGCTCCCTTGAGGCGGTCAAAGAGTTCCGTAATGAGCGAAATAGGGTAAGCATTCTTAATGGTAAGACGATTAAGACCCCTATAACTGATACATGGTCTTAACTCGCCACCCTTTTTCTTCACAAAGAAGAAGCCAGCCCTTGCAGGAGAGCAGGATTTGCGGATGATTCCCCGCGACAGAGCATCGCCAACATTCTCCTCCATAGCACAATTCTCTGCAACAGACAGAGGGTACACCCGCCCCGAGGAGGAATGGCTCCGGGTTGCAGGTCTATGGCACAATCGTAAGACCGGTGAGGAGGCAACATACCGGCACGCACCTTGTCAAACACATCTAGGAACTCTCGGTACTCCTCTGGTAATTGAGATACCGAAGAAGTGCACAAGAGTTTAACTGGTTTCCGAAGACAAGTGGAAATACATTGCGGGGACCACGACAAAAATTCGGACCTGTGCCAGTCGAGACTGGGATTGTGTTTTTGGAGCCAGGGATAACCCAGAACAACTGGAAAATGTGGAGAGTTTATCACCTGGAACTGGAGGGTTTCAAAATGGAGAGCCCAAACAGCCATGGACAACGGAGCAGTTTCGTGAGTAACGAGTGCAGGCTGAAGGGGCCTGCCATCAATGGCCTCAATAGCAAGCGGAACGGACCGAGGCAAAACAGGAATGGAGTGCTTTGATACAAAAGCACTGTCAATGAAATAGCCCGCAGCACCGGAGTCAACAAGAGCCCGAGTGACTATGGAGGAGTCCACCCAGGAAAGGACAACCATGACAAAAGGTTTCTCCTTAAGCGGTTCCAGGGAAGAGGATAAACCACCCAAAGTCTGCCCCCGACAGGACCTTAGGTGTTTGCGTTTCCCGGCCATGTAGTACAAGACTTCAAAAGTTGGCCCTGTAACCCACAATAGAGACAGAGCCCCTCCCTCCTCCTAAAGGCCCTCTCCGCCATGGAGAGACGCGTGAATCCCAACTGCATCAGCCCAGCAGTACCTGGTGACTTGGGACCAGGAGGCATGGGAGGAGAGGGAGGCATGGGTGGGAATGAACATGTAGGAGACAACGGAACAGGAGGCTTCCGCAAGCGCTCCTTGAAAGAGGGCCTCTCTCTGAGTCTGATGTCAATTAGGATCAAAAAAGACACCAATGCCTCAAGATCCTCTGGTAAATCTCTGGCAGCAACTTCGTCTTTAATCGTATCAGAGAGCCCATGAAAGCAGTCGGCAACAAGGGCTTCATTGTTCCAACCTACCTCTGCGGCAAGCGTACGGAACTCAATAGCATACTGAGCAACAGATCTTGTACCTTGCTTAATGGACATGAGTCGTTTAGCAGCAGAGGAGGAGTGAGCCAGAACATCAAATACCCTTCGAAAGGAGGCCACAAATTCAGGGTAATTTAAAATCACAGGTTTATTAGTCTCCCACAAGGGATTAGCCCAGGCAAGAGCTGTATCAGAGAGTAACGAGATGAGAAATCCCACCTTAGCTCTGTCCGAGGGAAACACCTGAGGTAACATCTCAAAGTAAATGCCCACCTGGTTCAAAAACCCTCTGCACTGAATAGGATCACCTCCATATCGCTGAGGTAGAGGTGCAGAACCAGACATGCTCCTGGTAGGCATAGGGGCAGCAGCGGAAACAGGAGCAGCCATAACTTGCGGGACACTTTGGTTCAAATGTGCAGTGCGAGTCAGCAGGGTTTGCAGGGCTAGTGCAAATTGATCCAAGCGGTGATCCTGTTCATCCATCCTGGAAATGATGGCAGGTAAAGGTGGATTATTAGCACCATCAGGATTCATGGCGTTTGCGTAATGTCAGGGTGCCAGGAATCAGACTGAGACGAGAAGTGCAAAAATAATCACACCTTTATTCATAGCAAAAAATAATAAAAAGTCCACTAGTCAAATAACAAGCCAGGAGTCAAAACCAGAGCTGGTAGTCAGACGAGCCAAGTCAGGAGCCAAAGCGAATAGTCAGACGAGCCGGAATCAGAAACAAGGAAAACAGCAGAGTCAGGAACAAGCCAGGGATCAGGAACCAGGAAGGACGTCAGGCAGCCAGGTAATACACAGGAACTCTCACAAACAGGTCTGAGACAACGCAAAGGCAAAGCATACTGAACAGAGGCCCTTTAAATAATAAGTGATGACATCACAATTCTGAGACTGCATCCTGTCTCACATGGATGATGCACACCAGTCTGGCCATAAAAGGAAGTGTAGGAAATGAGCAGCATCCCCACAATGCACCATAGTCAGGAAGAGAGGTGAGTAAAATGGCTGCCAGCAGCACATGACAAATAACAGGGAAAAAACCCTGACAGTGCGCTTCTTTTTGATGACTTTTTTTATAAATATGGAGATCGTATTCAGGTCCACGGCCGCAATGTTAGGCGATGTTAGGCGAGCGTATTGGTGCCGTTGAATTCAGCAAAGTTGACGGCTTGATAGATATCCCCCTATTTGTAAAAATGAAATGAAAAAATCATTGATGTGATTGTGGGATTTCAAGGCCAGGATCGGATCATGGTGGACTGCGTAAGTTGCTAGGGAAGCTGTAGGATGTTGTGTATTGTAGGACGTTCCATGCCTTTCTAACGGCATTAAAGCCCAGTGCTGCTACAACGGCATGGAGCGTCCTAACGGCGTGAAGGGATTAAAAGGGCTTACTATTATTATTGTTATTTTAACTTTAATTGAGCAGGCAGTGTTTGTATTTCACAAGCTTTAAGGGAAAAACCCTTAGTTAGAATACACTTGTAGCACACAAGAGTCTATAAATGCGAAATATCTTGTTTAATGTATTATTACTTATCCTACAATCGGGGGGGAAGAGGGTGCCACAAATTAATTTAAAACTTCACTTTTATTAAGGGTTATATAAACATTAAAAATCTGAAAGATTAAAACCCACACACTGTGATACTCACGCTATGGCTTGTAGTGTACACCAAGTTTACTGGATTGCAGATATTAATGGCTTGTGAAATAGCATATTCTCGTTCTTAACTGAGTCTAGCGGCTTTTGGTCAGCTATAACTCTTAAGAGGCAATGCTAATTTATTGAATATACTTGATATTCAAATAGTACTGTGCCGGCCAAGATTAAATTAAGGGTTAAATGGTTGCGGCTCGTTTATTGTGCAAGTATTGCAAGTATGCGGAAATCTGTGTATTCTGTACTATGTACTGTCTTTCACTGATTCCAGTGACTTGTGTTGCCAACGTGTCTATTGTTAATACCTGAATGTCTGAGACGTTAAGATATTCAGAACCTAATCAGTGTGTATTAGGTATATAGCAGCCTAGGTCATAGAACTTTACAGCTAAGTGCTGATTTTATACTAAATGTACTGGAAATGCTATGTCGTTCTGGATTCTATCAGGGATTGACTGGTTATGGCTGGTTGTTGCAAATAATTGTGTCTTACATTTATGCCATATTGTCAATGTGTATATATTTGACTATTCTTCTGTGAGCTATGAGCTTCTGTGAAATAACCAGTATTGACCTGATTTCCAGTACACTTAGAGGCCTAGTTATCAACGTGTCAACTTTCCTGCCTTCACTGGCCCAATACGCCTGCCTAAGCTCGCCTACCATCGCCGCCGCGGACGTGAAAAAATTTGCCTAAGTTATCAATAAAGCTGTCAAAAAGCCGCGCACCAAGTACGGGGCGATGAGCAGCGGACTGTGAGAGTTATCACTCATCCGATCTCGCTGCTCTTCGGCTTTTTCCCAGCTTTATTGCTAGCCTGTCACTAAGCACTCACACTAAACTACACTGTTCTACCCCCTATACTGGCGCCCCCGGAGCCCCCCGCAACTAAATAAAGTTATTAACTCCTAAACCGCCGCTCCCGGAGCCCACTGCAAGCTACTCTATACATATTAACCCCTAAACCGCTGCTCCCTGACCCCGCAGCAACTATAATAAATGTATTAACCCCTAAACCGCCGCTCCCGGACACCGCCGCAACCTACATTATACCTAGTAACCCCTATCCTGCCCCCCCCTATACCGCCGCCCTCTATAATAACGTTATTAACCCCTATCCTGCTGATCCCGCACCTCACCGCCACTAAATTAATAGTTTAACCCCTAAACCGCCACTCCCTGACCCTGCCGCAACCTATATTAAATTTATTAACCCTTAATCTGCCCCCCTACACCGTCGCCACCTATAATACGTTTATTAACCCCTATCCTGCCCCCCACTACACCGCCGCCCCTGTAATAAATTTATTAACCCCTAAACCTAAGTCTAACACTAACCCTAACACCCCCCTAACTTAAATATTAATTAAATAAATCTAAATAATATTTCACTTATTAAATAAATTAATCCTATTTAAAACTAAATACTTACCTTTAAAATAAACCCTAATATAGCTACAATATAAATAATAATTATATTGTAGCTATCTTGGGCCTAGATTTGGAGTTTTGTCGGTAACGACCCGCGTAGCTAACGCCGGCTTTTTTCTGGCCGCACCATAAAAATAACTCTGGTATTGAGAGTCCACATAAAGGCTGCGTTAGGCTCCAAAAAAGCAGCGTAGAGCATTTTTAATGCAGCTTCAACTCTCAATACCAGAGTTGCTTACGCAAGCGGCCAGCCTCAAAAACGTGCTCGTGCACGATTCCCCCATAGAAAACAATGGGGCTATTTGAGCTGAAAAAAACACCTGCAAAAAAGCCGCGTTCAGCTCTTAACGCAGCCCCATTGTTTGCTATGCGGAAACACCTCCTAAGTCTGCACCTAACACCCTAACATGTACCCCGAGTCTAAACACCCCTAACCTTACACTTATTAACCCCTAATCTGCCGCCCCCGCTATCGCTGACACCTGCATTTTATTTTTAACCCCTAATCTGCCGCTCCGTAAACCGCCGCTACTTACATTATCCTTATGTACCCCTAATCTGCTGCCCCTAACACCGCCGACCCCTATATTATATTTATTAACCCCTAATCTGCCCCCCACAACGTCGCCTCCACCTGCCTACACTTATTAACCCCTAATCTGCCGAGCGGACCTGAGCGCTACTATAATAAAGTTATTAACCCCTAATCCGCCTCACTAACCCTATAATAAATAGTATTAACCCCTAATCTGCCCTCCATAACATCGCCGACACCTAACTTCAATTATTAACCCCTAATCTGCTGACTGGAGCTCACCGCTATTCTAATAAATGGATTAACCCCTAAAGCTAAGTCTAACCCTAACACTAACACCCCCCTAAATTAAATATAATTTTAATCTAACGAAATTAATTAACTCTTATTAAATAAATTATTCCTATTTAAAGCTAAATACTTACCTGTAAAATAAACCCTAATATAGCTACAATATAAATTATAATTACATTGTAGCTATTTTAGGATTAATATTTATTTTACAGGCAACTTTGTAATTATTTTAACCAGGTACAATAGCTATTAAATAGTTAAGAACTATTTAATAGTTACCTAGTTAAAATAATTACAAAATTACCTGTAAAATAAATCCTAACCTAAGTTACAATTAAACCTAACACTATACTATCATTAAATTAATTAAATAAAATACCTACAATTACCTACAATTAAACCTAACACTACACTATCAATACATTAATTAAATACAATATCTACAAATAACTACAATGAAATAAACTAACTAAAGTACAAAAAATAAAAAAGAACTAAGTTACAAAAAATAAAAAAAATCTACAAACATAAGAAAAATATTACAACAATTTTAAACTAATTACACCTACTCTAAGCCCCCTAATAAAACAACAAAGCCCCCCAAAATAAAAAAATGCCCTACCCTATTCTAAATTACTAAAGTTAAAAGCTCTTTTACCTTACCAGCCCTGAACAGGGCCCTTTGCGGGGCATGCCCCAAGAAGTTCAGCTCTTTTGCCTGTAAAAAAAACCATACAATACCGTCGGTAGTCCGTCAGGAAAGAAGCTTGCGGTGGGCTCCGGGAGCGGCGGAGCCGCTTGGATGACGTCCCTTAAAGGAGCCTTCATTCGTCGGTAGTCCGTCAGGAAAGAAGCTTGCGGTGGGCTCCGGGAGCGGCGGTTTAGGGGTTAATCATTTCATTAGAGTGGCGGTGGACTCCGGGAGCGGCGGTTTAGGGGGTAATACATTTATTTCGTTTCGGCGGTGTAGGGGGGCAGATTAGGGGTGTTTAGACTTGGGGTACATGTTAGGGTGTTAGGTGAAGACAGCTCCCATAGAAATCAATGGGATGTCTGGCAGCAGCCAACTTGTACTTTGGCTATGGTCAGACTCCCATTGAGGTACGCTGGGCCGGAAAAGTGCCGAGCGTACCTGCTAGTTTTTTGATAACTAGCAAAAGTAGTCAGATTGTGCCGCACTTGTGTGCGGAACATCTGGAGTGACGTAAGAATCGATCTGTGTCAGACTGAGTCCGGCGGATCGAAGCTTACGTCACTAAATTCTACTTTTGCCGGTCTCTAGCCTTTGATAACTAAGGCGAATCAGCCTCGCCACAAATACGCTGTGGAATTCCACCGTATTTGAGGTTGACGGCTTGATAACTACCCCCCTTAGTATAAAATGAGCACTTAGCTGTGAATATTAAGTTCTATGACCTAGGCCAGGGGTGGGCAAGAAGTAGATTGCGGTCTACTAGTGGCCGGCAAGTGAATTTTGAGGTGAACACCTGTAAGATTTCAAAAGTCTGCATAATAAGAGAAAGATAGAATCTAGATTCTGAGTGAAGAGCCTCGCCACTGAAGATGTGTGAGAAATCTTTCTCTTATGTAGACTTTTGAAATCGGCTATGACTCTGAGTCTATGATGGCGGTATGGGCACTGTACTTTAGCATGCGCGACACGGCTGTAGCTGAACTCGCTGCCCCAGCTTTGGTTACAGGACCTGCTCCCTAATCAACCTGACATGGCATCCAGCCAATAAAATTACTTTGTAGAATGAGTCTCAAGCCGTCTTGATTGTGAGACTACTTATCATACGCAGGTGCGGTAAACAGATAAGGTTGCTTGACGGTCCCAGCATGACGTAAAGAGACAGCTGTATTTGTTAAAGAGTGCAGCTGATTTTTGTGGCAATAAATATAATATACTTCAGGAAAGTTTTCCTCTGTGAAAAGCACACTGCTCTAAAAGAGGCTGCTCCTGGGTGGTAAATCATCATAGAACTAGCTGATAAGCTGTTGTTCGTTCCTGGTAGAGCGCTTCTCTCTTTGTATGCAAATAAATACATTATTGTAATTATTATTATCAAGACTGGTGGGTTTTTTTTTTTAGTTAGGTGACCACGTCACTTGGAATAAAATTAGAGGTAGCCCCCGTTGCCTTACAAAAGTCTGCTCACCCCTGACCTAGGCTGTTATATACCTAATACACACTGATTAGGTTCTGAATATCTTAACGTCTCAGACATTCAGGTATCAACAATAATAGACACGTTGGCAACATTTGCTGCGTTATATTACTCAATTGATTAACCACAAAAATCAAGGTGCACTAGAACAGTCACCACAAGTGACTGGAATCAGTGAAAGACAGTACATAGTACAGAACACACAGATTTCTGCATACTTGCACAGTACACGAGCCGCAACCATTTAACCCTTAATTTAAAGGGTTCCCTTCTAGTTCATTTCAGTTTTTATATCTGTTTAGTGATGTTGCTTCCTAATGTTCCTCTAATATGTCAGTGTGTTTTGTCTGTGCGCAAGATCAATGTTTCGTTCGTCAAGTTTTTTAGTACTTGTTAATAATTTGAAAAGAGTTGTCGTAGGTTTATCAAGTGTAATGTGATAATGGAAAAAATGTGTTATTGATTATCAAGAATTTTGATTGTGATCAGAAAAACAGGACTATTAAGAATAAGACCAATTTTTACTGAAGAGATAAAAAAAAAGTGTTGCTGAAAAACAATGAAAATGGCTGATTATGATTGCAGCTGTTAGCATGGCAGTAATTATCAAACAAAACATGTTACAAAATGTTGCCTTAAGATGAGGTTGAATCAAATAAAATTGATTCAAAATATTTGCATATGCTGTTGGCATTTATCGATGTGCGGCGGACATGATTGCTACAACGGATCATGTCCGTTCACACTTTCATAAATCGGCCCCATTGTCACTTCTGTGTATCCGTTAGCATATCTGAAGGAATATGTAATTGATTCACCACCTTTTATAATCTTATACATATTTTAAGATTTTTAAAATATTCTTTGTAGTATATCTCTAATATTAATCAATTAAAAAAAAACAACCAGGCTCTGCACCCATTCCCTACATCCATGGCCGGACTGGGAAATCAGACCGGCCCTGGAAATTTGTATAGACCGGCCCAGCCCAGCCCCCCTCTGAGTCAACCCCGCCCCTTCAGCTTAGCCCCACCCCCTCCAGCACAGCACCCTCCGGGTCATGCCCGCCCTCCCCCTAGGACTCAGCCTCGCGCCCCTCTGGCCCATTCAGCATTTTAGTGCACGCTCTACCCACTGCTTCATTCATTAGATAGTCTCCATAAAAATATATTTGCAACAAGACGGATTTTGTAAATAAAATTAATATACAACAATCTCCCCTCCACTGCAAAGTCTTTAGCCTACCTTTTCTAAAGCTGCCTCCCAAATCTCATAGTGCTCCCCAGCTAATGCAGCCAGCTGCCGGCTGCCCACACTCCTCATCCAGATAGCGGCAATGGCCTATGCAAGATTCAGATGCGGCGGCGTCTGCTCCCTATGTGCTAGCCTGTAACTACAGTGCAGTGCTGTCCCACACGGCCTCAACTTAAGCTCGGCTCCCTCCTGACCTGCTCGCTTGTGAGTCATGACTGTGTGGTCATGTGATCTGCTCCACCCCCCCCATATTCCTTCCCGACAGTACTATTGGCTAATCTGCCCTGATGCAAACACGATCATGAGGCCCATTTAACAAGCTCAGTATGGAGCTTGAGGGCCTGTGTTTCTGTCGAGCCTTCAGTCTCACCAGAAACACAGGATATGGAGCAGCGGTCTTTAACCCTGTCCACCTGCTCTGATGAGGCGGACAGGAATCGCCGCAATTCAACCCGATCGAATACGATCAGGTTGATTGACACCTCCCTGCTGGCGGCCGATTGGCCGCGAGTCTGCAGGGGGCGGCGTTGCACCAGCAGCTTTTGTGAGCTGCTGGTGCAATGCTGAATACGGAGAGCTGAATCTGGATGGAGCTTGAGAGCCTGCAGGCTCGTCAGAAACACCAGTTATGAAGCAGCGGTCTAAACACCGCTGCTCCATAACCCTGTCCGCCTGCTCTGAGCAGGCGGACAGACATCGCCACAAATCAACCTGATCAAGTACGATCGGTTGATTGACACCTCCCTGCTGGCGGCTGATTGGCCGCGAGTCTGCAGGGGGCGGCGTTGCACCAGCAGCTCTTGTGAGGCCACTGGCCGCGCATCTAATGCCAGCCGAGAGCACTGCCACTCCGGTCCCTCACCTGCTTTTCAATCACTGCTGAATGAGCGGCCCTTTGTCTGTGTATTAATTCTGCTGCAGCTCAAAAAGCAGGTTGTTGGCCACTGCGCTCCTTCACACTGTGCTGAGCTCACTGCTTGCAAGTTGCTCTCCACACACTATGTGCAGCTGCTGGCCCACCAGCTGCCGGCCCACCCAGATTTTTCCCGGTATCCCGGTGGCCCAATCCGAGCCCTGCCTACATCACCTGAGATGGGACAGAGGTGCACAGCATTAAAGGGGTCTATTCAAATAAAGCAATTCGAAGTGCATTCCAGTTTCATAACCAAAAAGAGAAATGCATTTATAGAATTTATGTTAAACAGATATTTTTGGCAATTTTTTTTTAAATTTACATATGTTTTGCCTCTTTTCATGCAATTTGTTTTACGTTATTAAATAATGCTTTTTCATATGCATGATAGAAAATTTTGGAATGAAATATTCCTTAAAAGAGAAATAAACAATATTACAAAATAAAAGAAGATTCATAACTAGAAAAAGGGGTTATACTATATCAGCAATGCCCTTATTGTAGCCATACCCTAATTTAGTTGAATATTGCAGGCCTTCATTAAATATACAAGGATTCTATGTTCCTGTAATAGTCTTTTATAGCATTGTGATTAAATGCAAATTTTACAACTAGTAGCTGCTCGTCTTAATATTACTGCAAAGAAAAACAAGCCAGATATTAATGCTGTAAACACACTTGCTTTGGATAATTGCTTGAAGATTATAAGGTTCTTGAAGTCCCTTGAGCATGATATGTCTATTGCTTTTATAATATGATAATATCCTTTTCTTGCCTACTAATTAATTTTTGAGAGATACAAGTTAATTTTTATTTTACATGCTCAAAATATTAAAGAAATCGATGGGTTCAGGAAATTAACTTACTGCTGCTTCAGATGAATGAAATTACAAGAACATTTTAATTATCTTGTTGACAAGAAAAAATAATTTTACATTAGTTGTAGTATGTTCAATTTTAAGTATTTAAGCCACTAATACATTTTGAAAAATAAACGCAGCAATTGTGAGATACTGTATTGTACACGGTGAGCAGACTTTCAATATTGTTCTCTGTTGTGTTATTTAATGATTTTTTATTTCTCTATATATGGAAATTATTTTAGCTCGGTGCAGCTATTTTTAATTACTGAAGACATAAAAAAAGAAATGCTTACTATATTAATGTGCCCAAAAATCCTTACACTGGAGAATTCATTTTTCTGAAATGAAATCTACTGTGGAGCAACTCTCCAATTTCACTCAGGGGACTCACAAAATATTATATAACATTCTAACACCTCAAGTGACTGGGCACATCTCTAAAATTGGCTAATGTTATGTTAGCAAAGAAAGAGAAATACATTCCCCTCAGGGATAAAATTCTTTGTACAGCCTACAAGTGGTGTGAAGGGAATGTGCAAAATCTGTAGGAAATATTTCTGATGGTCTCAGTGAGAGCAGAAGGGCTGTGAACTTTATTGGGTATAGAGGCGCAAGATTGTTCTCAAGGACAATATGGTCACCATCTTGGACCTGGAGAGCTTCATGTAAATAAATACATACATAAACACACATGTATAAACAACTATACACAAGAAATTAAAAAAAAAATCTTAGAGAAAATACATTTCACATATGCATCATAATTGGGTCTTTCTTATTAACTAAAGGTGGAAACAAAGATAAAATGAGATTCATAGCTCAGGTGACTAAAATATTCATATGAAAGGGGTTAATACAAGGAGAAGATGTAGCTAAGAGGCTAATGAAATTGTTGTTTGTTATGGATTAAAAAAAAATATAATAACCCAAATTTCCTAGCTTATGTTTTAACTTCAATGTCAAAAAACAGTGAAGACCCTGCTTTCGTCATTCACTTTATAGAAATTTAAAAGGTAAACATCATGTTCCAACCTCAAAAAGTATACAAAAAACAGACACCTGGATTACGAGTTTTGCTTTCCGGTTTTAACGCTGAAAAAAATGGCCATTTCAGCGTACAAACCGGAACGCAGTTATTATGAGTCTTGTCGGTATAGCTATACCGCAAGCATTTTAGCCTGTAACGCAACGTCAATCCCGCACTCAAAAAAATGACTTTTTGGGTTTGATTTCCATAGCGCCGGTATTACAGGTTGTGCAGTGAGGCTAAAATGCTTGCATTCCAGCCTATACCGTCACGATCCGTTCCACTATCTGAGACCAGTAGTTATGAGTTTTGCGCCACAAAACACCCAGAAACTACCTATTAACCCCTAAACCAAGGCCCTCCGCATCAGAAACACTAAATTAAACTTATTAACTCCTAATCTGCTGCTCCTGACATCACCGCCACTATTAAAATTTATTAACCCCTATTCCACCGCTCCCCGACATCATCACCACTATAATAAATTTATTAACCCCTATTCCCCCATACCCCAACATAACCCACACTATAATAAAGCTATTAACCCCTATTCCGCCACTCCCCGACATCCCGCCACTAAATAAAGTTATTAACCCGTAGACCTCTGGCCTCCCACATCATCGCCACTAAATAAACCTATTAACTCTTAAACCGCCAGCCCCCCACATCGCAATAAACTAAATTAAACTATTAACCCCAAAACATAACAACACCCTAACTTTAAATTAAAATTACAATATCCCTATCTTAAAATAAATAAAAACTTACCTGTGAAATTAAAAAAAAACTAAATTTAAACTAACAATTAACCTAACAACTGTTATACTAAAATTAATATAACTACAAATTAAATAAACTAAATTACACATTAAAAAAAACCTCACACTACTAAAAGAAAACCTCTAAAATAACAAAAAATAAAAAATACTAAATTACAAAAAATAACAAACACTAAATTACGAAAAATAACAAATAAACAGCTAGATTACGAGTTGTGCGTTCGTTTGCCAGGCGGCATCTTCTATCTTGATCCCGGTGGAGCGGAGCGGGTCCATCCTGAAGACATCCGGTGCGGAGCATCCTCTTCATATGGTTGTTGCCGTACACTGAGTTTTCAATGCAAGGTACGCAATCCAAGATGGCGTCCCTTGCATTCCTATGACCCTATGAAGAGGATGCTCCGCACCGGATGTCTTCAGGATGGATCCACTCCGTGCCGCTGGGATCAAGATAGAAGATGCCACCTGGATGAAGATTGAAGAGGCCGTCTGGATGAAGACTTCTTGACGCTTGGATGAGGACTTCCCCGCCAGGATGAATATTGAAGAGGCCGCCTGGATGAAGATCATTCAAGCGGGACTTTAAAAACTGTAAGTGGATCATTGGGGGTTAGTGTTAGGTTTTTAAATGTTTTTTTGGGTGTTTTTTTTTTAGATTAGGGTTTGAGCAGCAAAAGAGCTAAATGCCCTTTTAAGGTGGGGGTTTGCAATGTTAGTGGGTATTTGTATTTTGTTTTTCACAAAAAGAGCTGATATCTTTAGGGCAATGCCCTACAAAAGGCCCTTTTAAGGGCCATTGGTAGTTTATTCTAGATTATGTTTTTTATTTTAGAGTGTTTTTTTTTTTTAATGGGTATTAGAATAGGAATAATTTTTATTATTTTGAATAATTTGTTATTTTGTGTAATGTTTTTTTTAGGGGTTGTTTGTTTATTTTTGTAGCAAAAGAGCTGTTTAACTTAGGGCAATGCCCTACAAAAGGCCCTTTTAAGGGCCCTTGGTAGTTTGGGGGGTGGGGGTTTGTATACTGTTAGGGGGTGTTTGTTTGTTTTTGTAGCAAAAGAGCTGTTTAACTTAGGGCAATGCCCTACAAAAGGCCCCTTTAAGGGCCCTTGGTAGTTTATTCTAGATTAGGCTTTTTTATTTTGGGGTGTTTTTTTTTTTAAAGGGTATTAGAATAGGAATAATTTTTATTTTTTTGGATAATTTTGTTTGTTTTTTTGTAATGGTAGTTTTTTATTTTTTGTGATTTTAGAGTTTTTTTATTTTTGTAATGTTAGATTTTAATGTAGGGTAGCTTAGGTTTTATTTCACAGGTTTGTATTTATTTTAACTAGGTAGTTAGTAAATAGTTAATAACTTTTTACTACTAGTCTACCTAGTTAAAATAAATACAAACTATAAATACAAACTTACCTGTGAAATAAAAATAAAACCTAAGCTAGCTACAATATAACTATTAGTTATATTGTAGCTAGCTTAGGTTTTATTTCACAGGTAAGTATGTAGTTTTAAATAGGGTATTATTTAGTTAATAATTGTAAATTTAATTTAGATCTATTTTAATTATGTTAAAGTTAGGGGGTGTTAGGGATAGGGTTACAGTTAGGTTTAGGGTTAGGTTTAGGGGTAGGTGTAGGGGTTAATAGTTTAATAACATTATGTAGGTGGCGGCGATGTCGGTGGGGTGCAGATTAGGGGTGTTTAGACTCAGGGTTTATGTTAGGTTGTTAGGTTTAAACGTTAGTTTCTTTTCCACATAGACATCAATGGGGCTGCGTTACGGAGCTTTTCATTCTGTGATTGCAGGGGTTAGACTTTTTTTCTGACTCGCTCACTGATGTCTATGGGGAAAGCATGCACGAGCACGTCAAAACAGCGCTTGTTTTGTGTGCGGTATGAAGCTTAAAAACCCCATATCACACACACAAGCCGAGTTTTGTAAAACTTGTAATGACTGTGCTATAGGGGGTTAAATAACGCAATTTTTCTTGCGTTCGTTAATTTCCCTATAGCGCGCATAACTCGTAATCTAGGCGAAAATTATCAATAATAAAAAACATTTACAGCTAATCTAATAGCCCTATACAAATAAAAAAGCCCCCTCAAAAAAACCCTAAAAAACCCTAGCCTACAATAAACTACCAATAGCCCTTAAAAGGGCCTTTTGTACGGCATTGCCCTAAAGAAATCAGCTCTTTTCCCAGTAAAAAAATACAAAGACCCCCCCAACAGTAAATCCCACCACGCAACCAAACCCCCCAAAATAAAAAACCTAACTCTAACAAAAACCTAAGCTACCCATTGCCCTGAAAAGGGCATTTGTATGGGCATTGCTCTTTTGCATTGCTCTGAAAAGGGCATTTAGCTCTTTAAAGAAAGCCCAACCCTAATCTAAAAAAAAACACCCAAAAACCTAACAATAATCCCTGATGATCCACTCACAGTTTCTGAAGTCTGGACATCCTGGTGGCGAGGAGTCTTCATCCAGGCGGCGAGGCCTTCATACATCTAGGCGGCGTCTTCTATCTTTATCCAGATGGCATTTTCTATCTTCATCCCGGTGGCGCGGAGCAGGTCCATCCTTTAAGACATCCAGCGTGGAGCGTCCTTTTCATACGGTCGCTGCCATACACTGAATCTTCAATGCACGGGAGCCTTTTCAAAATAGCGTCCCTTGCATCCCTATTGGCTGATTTGAATTTCAAAAATCAATGGGCTTTTAAGGGCAATGGCCATACAAATGCCCTTTTCAGGGCAATGGGTAGTTTAGGTTTTTGTTAGAGTTATGTTTTTTATTTGGGGGGGTTGGTTGGGTGGTGGATTTTACTGTTGGGGGGGTCTTTGTATTTTTTTTACAGGGAAAAGAGGTGATTTCTTTAGAGCAATGCCCTACAAAAGGCCCTTTTAAGGGCTATTGATAGTTTATTGTAGGCTAGGGCTTTTTTTTTAATTTTGGGGGGGCTTTTTTATTTTTATAGGGCTATTAGATTAGGTGTAATTGTTTTTATTTTCGATAATTTTGTTTAGGTTAATAGTTGTTAGGTTTATTGTTAGTTTAAACTTATTTATTTTTTTATTTCACAGGTAAGTTTTTATTTATTTTAAGATAGGGATATTGTAATTTTAATTTAAAGTTAGGGGTTGTTAGGTTTAGGGATTAATAGTTTAATTTAGTTTTTTGCGATGGGGGCTGTCGGTTTAAGGGTTATTAGGTTTATTTAGTGGTGGTGATGTGGGAGGCCAGAGGTTTAGGGGTTAATAACTTTATTTAGTGGCGGCGATGTCGGGGAGCAGCAGAATAAGGGTTAATATCTTTATTATAGTGGTGGCAATGTTGGGGTGCGGGGAAATAGGGGTTAATAACTTTATTATAGTGGCAGCGATATCAGGAGCGGCAGATTAGGGGTTAATAAATTTATTTTGGTGTTGGCGATGTCGGGAGCGGCAGATTAGGGGTTAATAACTGTATGTAGGTGTCGGGGCAGCAGATTAGGGGTGTTTAGATTTGGGGTTTATGTTAGGGTGTTACGCATAACTTTTTTCCCCATAGACATCAATGGGGTTGCTTTTCAAAAAATTGTAATGGCAGCGGTATGGAGGGTGAAATAACACAACTTTTCTTGCGTTTCCTTTCGCACCCTCTATAGTGCAAAACTTGTAATCTAGGTGATTATAATCTAATGGGTGGGCAGATAGCAGAATTAGGTTTTCATTAAGTCAATGCTTACACCAGGAATAAACATGAATTACGTATATAGGGCTAGATTACCTGCATTACACAATTAACCCCTAATCTGCTGCTCCGTACACCGCCGCAATTTACATTATACCTATGTACCCCTAATCTGCTGTCCCTAACATCGCCGACACCTACATAATATTTATTAACCCCTAATCTCCCCCTCCCAACGTCGCCGCTACCTTACCTACACTTATTAACCCCTAATCTGCCGACCGGACCTCGCCGCTACTCTAATAAATGTATTAACCCCTAAACCGCAGCACTCCCGCCTCGTAAACCCTATAATAAATTTTATTAACCTCTAATCTGCCCTCCCTAACATCGCCGCCACCTAACTTCAAGTATTAACCCCTAATCCGCCGACCAGACCTCGCCGATACTATAATAAATGTATTAACCCCTAAAGCTAAGTCTAACCCTAACCCTAACACCCCCCTAAATTAAATATAATTTTAATCTAACGAAATAAATTAAATCTTATTAACTAAAGTCTTCCTATTTAAAACTAAATACTTACCTGTAAAATAAACCCTAATATAGCTACAATATAACGAATAATTATATTGTAGCTATTTTAGGATTTATATTTATTTTACAGGCAACTTTGTATTTATTTTAACTAGGTACAATAGCTATTAAATAGTTATTAACTATTTAATAGCTAACTAGTTAAAATAATTACCAAATTACCTGTAAAATAAATCCTAACCTAAGTTACAATTAAACCTAACACTACACTATCATTAAATTAATTAAATAAATTACCTACAATTACCTACAATTAAATAAACTAAACTATATTACAAAAAACAAACACTAAATTACAAAAAATAAAAAAATATTACAATAATTTTAAGCTAATTACACCTACTCTAAGCCCCCTAATAAAATAACAAAGCCCCCCAAAATAAAAAAAAATCCCTGCCCTAATCTAAATTACAAAAGTTAACAGCTCTATTACCAGCCCTTAAAAGGGCTTTTTGCGGGGCATGCCCCAAAGTATTCAGCTCTTTTGCCTGTAAAAAAAACACAATAACACCCCCCAACATTACAACCCACCAAACACATACCCCTACTCTAACCCAAACCCCCCTTAAATAAACCTAACACTACCCACCTGAAGATCTCCCTACCTTGAGCCGTGTTCACCCAGCCAGGCATCGATGGACCAAAAGAGAACATCCGGAGTGGCAGAAGTCTTCATCCTATCCGGGCAGAAGAGGACATCCGGACTGGCAGACATCTTCATCCAAGCGGCATCTTCTATCTTCATCCATCCAACGAGGAGCGGCTCCATCTTCAAGACCTCCAGCACGGAACATCCTCTTCCTTCCGACGACTACCGATGAATGAAGGTTCCTTTAAGTGACGTCATCCAAGATGGTGTCCCTCGAATTCCGATTGGCTGATAGGATTCTATCAGCCAATTGGAATTAAGGTAGGAAAAATCTGATTGGCTGATTGAATCAGCCAATCAGATTCAAGTTCAATCGGATTGGCTGATCCAGTCAGTCAATCAGATTGAGCTTGCATTCTATTGGCTGGCAGATTAGGGGTTAATACTTGAAGTTAGAAATCTGCACACTGTGGATCCTCTACAACTCTCCAACCTTATTCAAAAACACCTCCCACACACTTTCACAATATCCTGTCCTGACCTTGCTACAACCCACTATAACAATACTCTCTCATCGGCACTGGACACTTTCGCTCCTCCCCAAATACGCAAGACCCCACGTCGTCAGCACCAACCCTGGCACTCTAACCAAACACGCTATCTGCAAAAATGCTCCCGTGCTGCTGAACGTGCCTGGAGGAAATCCCGCTCTGAATCAGATTTCCTTCACTATAAGTTCATTCTTTATTCTTACTCCTCTGCCTTTCACTTTGCCAAGCAAACCTACTTCTCTTATATCTACTCACTCCTCAAACCCTAAACGTCTCTTCTCCATTTTCAACTCTCTCCTTTATCCACCTTCACCACCCCCTTCATCTGCCTTTAGTGCTCAAGACCTGGCAGACTACTTTTTCTACAAAACAATTACCATCCAAAGTAATATCCCAACACAAGTCTGCAACCTTCCATCTCCGCCCCCGGCAACCCCCTCCACCACTCTCAGCACCTTCCCCCCTACCTCTGAGAATGAAGTGAGTTCCCTATTGTCTTCCTCACACCTCACTACCTGCCTACTTGACCCTATCCCTTCACATCTAATACCTTCTCTGTCTTCTACCCTCACTCCAGCTCTTACTCACATATTTAACCTATCCCTTACTACCGGTTCATTCCCATCTTCCTTCAAACATGCAAAGGTCACCCCCATCCTCAAAAAACCCTCCCTCGACCCCAATTCTCCTGCAAACTACTGCCCCATATCACTGCTTCCGCTAGCTTCAAAAGTCCTGAAAAAACTAGTCTTCGATCGCTTAACCCACTTCTTGTCCTCCAACTCACTGCTTGACCCCTTACAATCTGGCTTCCGTTCCCAACACTCAACTGAGACTGCCCTCACCAAAGTTACTAATGATCTTCTTTCTGCTAAAAAAATGGCCACTACTCAATACTTATCTTACTTGATCTGTCTGCTGCCTTTGACACAGTTGACCATCCCCTTCTCCTACGGACTCTCAGCTCCTTTGGGCTCTCTGACACTGCCCTTTCCTGGTTCCACTCTTATCTCTCTAATAGGTCCTTTTCTGTCTCCTTTTCTGGTGGCGACTCCTCTCCATTGCCTCTGTCTGTTGGAGTACCTCAAGGCTCTGTTCTGGGTCCCCTACTCTTCTCTATTTATACATCCTCACTGGGTAAACTTATCAGTTACTATGGCTTCAACTACCACCTCTATGCTGATGATACCCAGATCTACCTATCCACCCCTTCACTCTCTCCTTCTGTCCTTGCTCACATCAGTGTCTGCTTATCTGGCATTTCTTCTTGGATGGCCTCTCACCACCTAAAAATCAATATGTCCAAGACTGAGCTCCTTCTAATCCCCCCTCTAATTCTACCCCGGTTCCTAACTTTTCAATCACTGTTGGTGACACCACTATCTCCCCATCACCCCAAGTCCGCATCCTAGGAGTTACACTTGACTCCAATCTGTCCTTCATACCCCACATCCAATTGCTCTCTTCCTCCTATCGCAACCATCTACGCAATATCTCCAAAATCCGTCCATTTCTGAGTGCTGAAACTACTAAACAGCTAATCCACTCCCTGGTAATCTCCCGACTTGACTACTGTAATAACCTACTAACTGGCCTCCCTCTCTCCCACCTCTCCCCTCTTCAATCCATCCTAAATGCCTCTGCTAGGCTAATCCACCTCTCCCGACGCTCTGTATCTGCTGCACCTCTCTGCGAGTCCCTTCACTGGCTACCCATCCACAGCAGAATTAAATTCAAAATTCTCATCCTGACCTACAAAGCCCTTACCAACCTAGCCCCCCCTACCTGTCCTCACTCATCAAGAAATATACTCCAGCCCGCCCCCTAAGATCCAACAATGACCTGCTCCTTGCATCTTCTACCATCACCTCCTCCCATGCCAGGCTACAGGACTTCTCTTGTGCGGCACCAACCAACTGGAATGCACTTCCCAGAGCTGTTAGACTTTCCCCTAACCTTTCCTCCTTTAAATGCTCCCTAAAGACCTTTCTGTTCATGGAAGCCTATCTCTAAATCAGTAAAAAATGAATTCTACCTGCCAAACTGCTGCCCCATCTAACTCCACACTAACATCATTCTCACCTTTGCAGTCCCCACCTCCTGTTTCTCACCCTCCTACCATCTAGATTGTAAGTTCCCACGGGAACAGGGCCCTCAATTCCCCCTGTATTTGTTTTGTTAAACTTTGGTGTCTTTTATATTGTATTGTACTGTTCTTTCATCTTTGTACCCATGGACAGCGCTGCGGAATCTGTTGGCGCTTTATAAATAAAGAATAATAATAATAATAAAAGTTAGGTGGCGGAGATGTTAGGGAGGGCATATTAGGGGTTAATACTATTTATTATAGGGTTTGCGAGGCGGGAGTGAGGCGGTTTAGGGGTAATACATTTATTAGAGTAGCGGCGAGGTCCGGTCGGCAGATTAGGGGTTAATAAGTGTAGGTAGGTAGCGGCGACATTGGGGGGGCAGATTAGGAGTTAATAAATATTATGTAGGTGTCGGCGATGTTAGGGGCAGCAGATTAGGGGTTCATAGGGATAATGTAAGTGGCGGCGGTGTGCGGTCGGCAGATTAGGGGTTAAAAAAAATTATTATAGTGGCGGCGATGTGGGGGGACCTCGGTTTAGGGGTACATAGGTAGTTTATGGGTGTTAGTGTACTTTAGAGCACAGTAGTTAAGAGCTTTATAAACCGGCGTTAGCCCAGAAAGCTCTTAACTACTGACTTTTTTCTGCGGCTGGTGTCTTGTCGGTAGAGGGTCTACTGCTCACTTCAGCCAAGACTCTAAATACTGGCGTTAGGAAGATCCCATTGAAAAGATAGGATACGCAATTGGTGTAAGGGGATCTGCGGTATGGAAAAGTCGCGGCTTGAAAGTGAGCGTTAGACCCTTTCCTGTCTGACTCTAAATACCAGCGGGCGGCCAAAAGCAGCGTTAGGAGCCCTTAAAGCTGCTTTTGACGGCTACCGCAGAACTCTAAATCTAGGCGTTAGTTAGCATTATGTAAAGGATATCACTTTAGTATATGGGATGCATGCATATTGGCTGAGATAGGATGCTGATGAAACTTACAGTAACTCTTTATCGGGGATTATATGTTGTTAAATAAGTGAGGCATTTATAACTGGGTTGCTTTAGACTACTTAATTGAAATCCTTCCCACCCTCGCCGGGCTGAGGGAAGGGGATTTGGACCTTCTACGTGCTAATGAAACATATAGAATATGAATACATATATAAACAAAATCACCATCTGCAACAATGATAGTGATGAATTGTAGATAACATGGAAATAACAATATTAATGAGGTTGATAAGCATATTAGGAGAACTACTGATGCTAATTGTACCTGAATGATTGTGGAACAAGTAATTGAGTGGTTATAACTGTGATTGACTCAGCCAATATTACATATAAATAAAAAGCAAGAGAAATAAAAATAAGAATGCATAGATAGCTATAAAATGATAGAGACGGTCACTCTTGGACCTTTGTTAGCTTAATATAGTTACAATTCTTTGCGAAACTTGGACCTCTGATAGAATAAGGAAACGAAGGAGGTAAAAAAAAAACATCATCTGACAACAGTTAATTATGCACAAATATTTAAACAATCATATCCATGTTCTAAAAGGTTATGAGAGCTTATATGATGAGATTGTAAAGCATTAACAGGCTGTAATATAGCAACGCAATTGTGCTAAAATATATAGTTACGGCAATGTCCCTAATGGTTTTGGGAACTTACACAATGCTAGCAAGCTGTAGTATAACAAGTGACTTGTGTTAAAGCATATAAATAATTACAGCAAAGTTCTAGATGGTTAGGATAGCTTATACACTAAGGCTGTGTAATGCTAGGAAGCTATGTGAGAACAAGGAGTAGATCTTGTGAATAAGAAAATCAAAATATGACAATAATGAAACAGTATATAACTGTCTATTACTCATATCTAGTAGATCTGGCAGGGTTAGCAGGCTAAGTTATGTAGGAGGTGGGGAACAGAATGGGTTTCCATATAATGTTGGCTAAATCTTGTAGATCACTGTTACAAAAGGGGTGCTGGGTAATGTGGAGAGGATGTGGACTACAGTAACTATTGTCCTAAGTGGGCAACAATAAAGTATGCTAGGGAATGCCGCTTCCGTGTTGAAGTGATCTTAGAAGAGGAGGACCCTTACAAAAGGTGTCAGCTACTGCTGAAGGGGGCAAACTAGTAATGAACATGTTATAAATCATGACACGCTAACGAGTATTCTGTTAACTGAAACGGATATCTCCCTGATCTTTTCATCAGCTTGTTAAAATTAGGCTATCTAAGTAACATAAGACAATGACATTTGGTATGATTAGGGTCTCATCAAAAACACCATAAGAGTTCTAGGACCTAAAGATATATTGAGGGTTAATCCATGTAAGTTACTGGAGTTGTAGCCAAAACCCTAGAGAGATAACAGCAATAAATACAAAAAGGGAGCTTGTCAGGATACCGTCATTATCCAGACTTATCATATTTAATGTCTATTCTCTGCATCTAATATCTCACAGTTAGATTAATTAGTTAAAGGAGGCCTTGTCTGCTAACTCTGTAGGACAAACTGGAGACATATGCATGTAATCTGCTGTCAAATACTTGCGTCAGCAGACGACTCTCCTGTAATGACTGTGGTTCCTATCCGACTCCCCTTTTGTTGTGAATAGTAGTCGGATACAACCTGAGATCCGCTGTTTGTAATACATCTGTTTGTTGAGCGCAAAGTCCCCTAGGGAGTGCAGGAGCAGTGCTACCATCAGGAGGAGTCTGTGGTCCATGCTCCACGACTTGTCTTGGCTCCTGACATAATGCTCTCTGTATGATCCGGTTAGCTGTCTCAAGCTGGGATGCTGATAGACCTATGGCGTTGTGGGAGCTAAGCTCATGTGGCATTGCTCCAACTAGATCACCACCAAAACTTTCCAGTAGGCTGAACCCAGGACTGTAGGCTACTATGGTATCCTGGTAGTTGCCATCCCAGATAGGATCTGGAATTTACCCTTCTCCGTCACCTCCAATAAAATTCCTCTCAAGAGCCTGCAAATGACCTCCTTCTCTTACCCAAGGGCCGGCTGCATTCCCCGGTGCGTGAGTGAGCAAGAGATATGAGGTATTCTGTGTCTGTTGAGAGGCATAAAAAGGGGCACTATTTCAGAGAGTTGATCGAAATGGCTTATTCTTAGCTTGTGTACATCGTTCATCCGTCTCCTCTGTCTCCTGCGTTGTCGCTGCAGATTTACCCCCGTGCTCGACGTCAGACTGTTAAAATCAATTTAGCATCTTCCTTTCTAATGCTATTAACAGGGCTCACACTTCTTTATTGAAATCCTCCATTCTTTGATTGGGTATATTATCTAGAGGTGTTGTATTATTCGCTGCGTACCCGGTTGCCTGGGAGGGGGGATGCTGGGATGGTTCTTTCTAGCGATCGAAACAGTAAGGCCCAGCAGTCCGATTTCTTGGTGGATTGAGAATCTTCAGAAGAGAGCTCTTAAAAAAGTGGCCATCTTAGGTACTGGTCTTGTCACGCCCCAACAGTTAAATATTTTAACCAAAGCTTCTTAATGTGGCTAAAACTTTTTTAATTAAGATTTTTATTAATTTTAGTTTTGAGAGTTGTACAAACATAAAGCAATTGATAATCATACAGGAGCACAACAGGTGACATTGCATGAAACAACTATTAAGCAAAGCACAAGGTTCTGTAATGGAAGTCCAACAAATGTTAGAACAGAGAAAGTCACTTTTCCTCAGAATGTCTTTGGAGTACAACAAAAATAAAAGGAATCTACTCGGAAATGCAAATAATAAGGCGACATGTACAAACATGGGGACCAGTCGCATTGCACAATGAGGAACGCCTATCATACATGAGAGATGATTGTTTTATCTGATGCTGAACCTTTACTGTACAAAATAAGTGATGTAAAATAATGGATATAAATAAGTGGTCTAGTATCATATATGTGATATCATTAGAAGACGCGTTACCTTATAAATTGCATGGCCATAACAAGAGATCAAGCAGGATGGTTACTTACAAACCAGATTTCAGGAGGCGGGGTTCAGGGGAAGAAAAGAGAGAGAAAAAAAGTGGCTAAAACTTTTTTCTTCTTTAAATGGTCCACAGCTGCATTCATTACTTTTGGGAAATACAGAACCTGGCCACCAGGAGGAGGAAAAGACACCCCAGCCAAAGGCTTAAATACCTCCCCCACTTCCCTTATCCACCAGTCATTCTTTGCCTTTCATTACAGGAGGTTGGCAGAGAAGTGTCAGAAGATTACGGAATAGTCTCTTATGGAGGGTAGTGCTCTTCGAGATGGGACTGGAGTTTTAAGTAGTCCTGTCAGCCTCTCAGTGAGAGCATAGATGAAAGTTGGAGTCTGGAGATGCAGGGAGAGTCTTTTTGTGAAACCATCCCGACTCATGTTAACAGTTCCATAAGCAATCAGCGTTGACGAGTTTCGCTGCCTGCTTTTTTCACTCAAGTCCATGTCAGAAGCAGAGCTACTATCTGTCAAACTTGAAGGACCATGTTACGGTTCCACAGCATAGATTCCGGTAAGATAGTTTCATTTTCCTTTCACTGTGAGAATATAATGTAATGATAGAACGCAGGGTCTCAGTGGGACTCCTTTATCTTTATGGAATCTAGGGTTAATATCTCCTGAGGGGGATTATTGAACAGTGGGGGACTTTAATCATATTTGTTATGTGATTCTGTCTGCTTATGTGTAGTGATGTTGGGGCTCATGGCTTTTACGGAACGTGCTGGATTTTCAAGCTACGCAGTTCTTGATGGGACTGGCGTGCTTTTCCTTGGCCTGTGGGTTGCACCTTGTGACCAGGTGTGGTCACGTTTTCGTTCTCCATTTCCATATTCTCGACCAAGTGAAGGTGGAGAGAGTCTGTTCTCTACTTGTCTGGGTCATAAGAGGTGGTGATTGCCCCAACCATTGGGGGTGTGAGGTGCCAGTTATTTTTGTCAAAATTTGTCTGGTCAAGTTATAGAGGATTTTGATTTTTCTGAGAAGGATTTCTCTGATTCAGAGTCTGTTTCCTTCTTAAATTGTATGGAGGCCTAGGTAATCCAGCCCAATCAATTATGTTCCATATGCCATAATAGAGTGCTCTTTTCTTCCTCTGGGGAGAGATTAGAGACCGCTGACCAGTCCGCCTCTGGGGATTCTGTGACCCGTGAGGTGCGTTCCCTGGAATTTTCTGTTCCTACACAGGCAGTTGTCCCAAATACCATTACCCCCTCTCTGGAAGGAGGTTTATTTCCAACAGAGTTTGCTGCTCGGTTGCACATGGCCATTATTTTGGCATTGGCACATTTACAGCTTCCTGAGGGCCAGCAAAGAGCTTATCCATGTCCTCTTAACCTGGGGGCGCCAGGTGAGACAGGTCTTTCCTCTGGGGGAACGGTTCCCTATGAGGCTTCAGGAGTACAGCCGCCAGGGTCGGGGCCTTCAAATGCAGCGCCGGAGATGAGTTTTGCCTTTAGATTCAGACTGACGTGTCTGCGTGTACTGCTGAGGCATTTATTGGAGGCTTTTTTAGCATTTCAGTCTTTACTTGCCACCAGATCCTCAGTCTTCTGATTCTGATGGCAAACAGCGCTAGACTAGTGGAGGGATGTGGATCCTATTTCTGATTGTCTTTTGTTTGTATATCTAATCCCAGTTTTGAGCTCCTGAGGAATCAGGTCTCTGACAGGCTGGCCCTGTTAGTGTTTCCATTCCTCTTTGGCGTTCACCTGCGGGTGCGGTCTATTTTCTTTTGATCCTGTTAGGATGTGTTTTGTTTCTTTATTTTGGAGCTCATCGCTGTTGTAGTCTTTCCTTGTTAGGGAAATTCCTTTTTCTCTGGGATTTTGATGCTAGCTATTTTATGGTCGCAATAGATGTTACTTCCGGCGGAAGTCCAGATAAAAAAAAATATATATATTTTAAGACAATGTTTAAGCCTCAGAGCTTATTTGTCTGTAATTTGTCTGTTTTGTTTAGTCTAGCCCTGCTAGGGTTTAGAACTTTAAGTTAGCCCTTGAACAATTCGGTTGTATCCTGGTCAGCAGGCTGGTTCTGGTTGGGTACTAGTTCACTCTGTTCGTTTGAGGTTATATCAGACATTTTATATCCTTGACAACAGGCTGGTCCTGTTTGGTTACTAAGTTTGCTTACTTCTTGTTACGAGGTTGTTTTTCTTGTTCTACAAGTTATAGGAGGCCTTTCTATCCTAGATATCAGGCTGGTCCTACATTATTTCATCTTGGTGGGCCGTCCGAGGTTGGTCATACTTGATACTAAGTGTTTTGTCCCTGCATAGCTTACGTGGTTTGCTGGGATTAAGAATTCTGCTATGGCAGTATGTTTTTAGTTCCGGAGGTTCTTAGACAGGAGCTAGAGTTCTCCCTTCTGAGGGGGAGGATCAGATGACTGCTTGGAGATCTCCAGTACCTGGTGTAGTGGGTTATTATTCCCCCCTATTGATACTCCTTGTGGATTGGATCCAAGCGGCCAAAGTCTTTATCGAAGCCCGCAGAAGTTTTCACCCAGACGGCATCTTCTATCTTCATCCATCCAGCGAGGACCGGGTCCATCTTCAAGACATCCGGTGCGGAGCATCCTCTTCTTCCGACGACTCCCGACGAATGAAGGTTCCTTTAAGTGACATCATCCAAGATGGCGTCCCTTAGATTCCGATTGGCTGATAGAATTCTATCAGCCAATCGGAATTAAGGTTGAAAAAATCCTATTGGCTGATGCAATCAGTCAATAGGATTGAACTTTAATCCTATTGGCTGATCCAATCAGCCAATAGGATTGAGCTCGCATTCTATTGGCTGATTGGATCAGCCAATAGGATAAAAGCTCAATTCTATTGGCTGATTGCAACAGCCAATAGGATTTTTTCAACCTTAATTCCGATTGGCTGATAGAATTCTATCAGTCAATCGGAATCTTAGGGACGCCATCTTGGATGACATCACTTAAAGGAACCTTCATTCGTCGGGAGTCGTCGGAAGAAGAGGGTGCTGCGCGCCGGATGTCTTTAAGATGGACCTGCTCCTCGCCGGATGGATGAAGATAGAAGATGCCGTCTGGGTGAAGACTTCTGCGGGCTTGGATGAAGACTTCGGACGCTTGGATGAAGACTTCTCCTGGCTTCGATGAGGACTTCTCCCGGCTTCTTGGAGGATGGATGTCAGATCTTCAAAACTGTAAGTGAATCTTCAGGGGTTAGTGTTAGGATTTTTTAAGGGTGTATTGGGTGGGTTTTATTTTTAGATTATTGGTTTGGGCTTCAATAGAGCTAAATGCCCTTTTAAGGGCAATGCCCATCCAAATGCCCTTTTCAGGGCAATGGGGAGCTTAGGTTTTTTAGTTCGGTTTTTATTTGGGGGGGTTGGTTGTGTGAGTGATGGGTTTTACTGTTGGGGGGGATTTGTATTTTTTATTTACAGGTAAAAGAGCTGATTTCTTTGGGGCAAAAGGCCCTTTTAAGGGCTATTTGTAGTTTATTGTAGGCTAGGTTTTTTTTATTTTGGGGGGGCTTTTTTATTTTCATAGGGCCCTTAGATTAGGTGTAATTAATTTAAATCTTTGATAATTTCTTTTTTTATTTTGTGTAACTTAGTGTTTATTTTGTTTTGTAATTTAGTGTTTGTTATTTTTTGTAACTTAGTTGTTAGTTTTTTGTAACTTTGTCATTTTTTAGTGTACATTTAAATTATTTGAGTAGGGTTAGCTGTTTAAATATAAATATAGTTAATTTAATTTGTAGTTTAATGTAATTTAGTCTAACAGTTAGGGTAGATTAATTAATAGTTTAATATAGATTAATGTAATTTTAGTATAACAGTTAGGGTAGATTAATTAATAGTTTAATATAGATTAATGTAATTTTAGTATAACAGTTAGGGTAGATTAATTAATAGTTTAATATAGTTTAATGTAATTTTTGTATAATATTTAGGGTAGGTTAATTAATAGTTTAATATAGTTTCGTTTAATTTACATCTAAAGGTAAGTTTAAATTTATTAAAAGATAGGGATGAGTTAATATTTAATATAAAGTTAGCGGGTTGTTAGGTTTAGGGGTTAATAGGTTTAGTAAGTGGTAGTGATGTGGGAGGCCAGGGGTTTAGGGGTTAATACCTTTTAGTTAGTGGCGGCGGGGTCCAGGAGCGGCGGGATATGGGTTAATAACTTTTATTTAGGTGGTGGCGGTGGCGGGATGGCAGAATAGGGGTTAATAAGTATAATGTATGTGGCGGCAGTGTAGGGGGTGGCAGATTAGGGGTGTTTAGACATGTTAGGGTTTTAGGTGTAAACATAAATGTTATTCTCCCATAGGAATCAATGGTATATCGGGCAGCAGCGAACATGAGCTTTCGCTGCTTTCAGACTCCCATTGATTCCTATGGCATCTGAGAAGCAGGTACGCTGGGATGGAATAGTGGCGAGCGGACCTGGTAGGTATTTGATAACTAGCAAAAGTAGTCAGATAGTGCCGAATTTGCATTCAGAACATCTGTAATGACGTAAACATCGATCTGTGTCGGACTGAGACCGGCGGATCGTATGTTATGTCACAGATTTCTAATTTTGCCGGTCTGTAGGGTTTGATAAATGAGGCGAATCAAGCTCTCCACAATTACGCCACAGAATTCCAGCGTATTTGCGGTTGACGGCTTGATAATTAGGCCTCTGTGTCACTAACTCACTATATTCAGTATTGGTAGGTTAAACAGTGTCACTATATACATTAATAGGGGGTCAGACCATCTCACAGACTGTGGGCACAGGGTACTTCCTTTTGCAGACATGTAATCTGATTCACATTTTTTTTTATGTGTTAAATGTAAAAAAAAAGAAGATATGTATAAAATTCACCTTTTTTTGGTGGGGGGGGGGGTAGGGGGGGCCTTTTTAGATTCTTGCACCTGGGCCCTGTGGTTTCTAGTTACGCCTCTGGTCTGGTGGACATGATATCATGTCTGCCAGGCATTGATAAATCAGCCCCTTAGACTGAAAACTGTCCCAAAGTTTCTTGCCACAGTTTTTTTTATTGCTTTGATAAATTACTTCTATGAAAACTATGATATTTACTTTCATGAACACAGCATAGAGGTCTGTTATCCCTGTAGTCTGCAGTCATATAATTGTAATGTCCTAAAAATTATATTAATTTACACACATATATTTTATACAGAAAGCTAAAAGTTGTTTTGTAGATGTTGCTTTATTACATTGCCAGATGAATGTAACTTGAATACTTTCTCTGTAAACCTGACAACATGACCTGTAGGCACAGAATAGGCACAAGAGATTACATTGTTTGTCTCACAGCTAATAGGCTCCCATGGGAAAGCAAAGGTCTGATATGTAATACTTGGTGTGTGGTATCAACCCATACCAAAATCCTGCTATCTTATATCTGTATGATTTGTTTAGTAAATATTTTGTGCAATGTAAAAATAAACATTTTCTAAAAAACAGCATACAGAAAACTGCTTATTACTTTGTGTTATGGTTCTATATTGTTTCATGTACAGCAATGCTAGTCATGTACAGTAGAAATGGTTCCACCTAAAATTCCACCTAACAACCTGCTGTTAAATATGTATATGTGTGACCAGTGCTGCAGCATTTTAAAAGGTGTCTGGGTCACTATTAAAATCAATAGAAGAACTCTGAACTATCCTACATTCTACAGCATAATCCAGGTTTACTGCTGCAATCTCTTGCCATGCCACATGCCTGGTTCCCCAGATATTCCTATAGTAATCCCTTCTCTATTATTGGTGCAGAGTAAAACTGAGGGTCATTCTACACCATAAATGTGACCTCACCAATCCATATTTTATAAATGTCACAGAATATAACAGAGACCTTCCTTGCCCACAGGAGCCCAGACTTGCTTTTAGCAAACCCTCCTCTATAAATGTCAGAGAATATAACTTGGGGCTCAGCCACACCTCCAGAAGCTCAGATTTGCCCACAACAATCTCTTCTCTATAAATACCACAGAATATAACAGGGACATTTATTCCCCACAGAAACCCAAACTTGCCCTCAGCAATCCGTTCTCTATTAATGTCACAGAGTAAAACTGGGGGCATTGTCACACCTCTGAAACCCCAGACTTGCCCTCAGCAATCCCTTCTCTAGAAATGTCACAGAATATAACTGGGGACCTTCCCCCCCCCCCAGAACCCCAGACTTGCCATCAGCAACCCCTTTTCAATAAATGTCTCAAAGTATAACTGGGGACCTTCCTTCTTCTAAGAATGCCAGACTTGCAATCTCTTCTCTATAAATGTCACAGAGTATAACTGGAGACTTTCCTTCCCCCAGATAATCAGACTTTTCCTGGGGGCCCTGCCTGGAAAGCCAGACCTGCCAATAACAATCCCTTCTCTATAAATGTTACAAAGTAAAACTGGGGACCATGTCATGTCCCTGAAACTCCAGACATGCCCACAGTAATCTCTTCTCTATATATCATGCAAAAGAAAAACTGGGGGCCCTGACAGACAAAGCATGCCTGATTCCCCAATGCCCTGCCTTGACTATGCCCAAAATATCTTGGTCCAGATGACTGCTGGGAAATGTTGGGATTTATGCAATAGTCTTGCCCTTTCTGTTGGAAGGACCTCAAATTTTAAAAACAAACAAACTTCATGCTGCTGTTATTTGTGTTAAAAAAGTCTGATGCAGCCTTTTATAATGTTCTTTTGTAGTAGCTACTTCACAGTAGTATTCTGGCTGCAGAGTCTCGGCATACAACCATTTTATTTGCCCCTTTAAATTATACTTTTGTTTCTAGAAATGGTTACAACCTTTTCCATATATTGCTGTTTTCATAATTTCATTAAGAACTCCAAAAGAAACAGTGAGTCAGTTCCTTGACACAAAAATGTAAAAAAAGATTCAGTGAAGCATAACTATGGGATTCACTTGCACAAGTTTGGTCTTCAACAATTTAAATAATAAAATATATCATTGACAATCATACTTCATTTTTCACTGTGTAATTTATTTTGCAGCTGCATGTTTTTCGGAGCCAAAGACAAAGCGCTTTGCCAGGCTCAGCTGGCATATTTCTTGGGGAAAATAACCTGGTATAATGTCAATAATGTATGATTGCATTCAATGTAGAATATTATCATTGTTAATTTAATTTAACATTTAAACAAATATTATTTTTGCATCTATATACAATGGATGTATAATTTAAAGACTAGCTGCTATGAAACAGGTCAGGTAAAAAAATAAAAATAAAAAATAGAATTTTTATATATTGCAGAATTAAGGCCAGTCAAAGAACACTTTGGGGTCCACTTATTAATGTGCCAACGGACATGATCCTCGCTGCACATCGATAAATGCCGACAGCATATGCTGTCGGCATTTATCATTGCACCAGTAGTTCTTGTGAACTGCTGGTGCAATACCACCCCCTGCTAGCAGGGGGTGTCAATCAGCCCGATCGTATCTGCAGCAGATTTATACTCTGAAAGATAGTAAAATATAATTTATTTTCCATTTACTCAAAACTTCAGAAAATATATTAAATATTCTGTATATAAATATTAATGCCAAGTATAGTTATATAGTAAAATAGCGAAATCTGTCATGTAGCCTAAAGCTAGAATAAAATCTTATGTTACATGAAAGAGTATTACATATTCACTTATATCATATAACATTTTAAAATGTAAGAGCTAAAAGATAAAAATTGTACCTCAGAGGCAATGTGATTTTTGAAAACTGGACTTAACTTTATAATTCTTTTTAAATAACTTTCCAGGATCCATTTATAATTTTTTATATGCACATACTAAAGTTATAAATCATAAAAAATGCTTTCCAATTGTGGCTCTTTATAGTGTGTTAATTATTGACAAGCTCTATAAAATGTAGATTATTATAACTCTGTGATAGTATAATTATATTAAAGACACAGTGAAACATATTTCTTTCATGTAATTGGCAAGAGTCCATGAGCTAGTGACGTATGGGATATACAATCCTACCAGGAGGGGCAAAGTTTCCCAAAACTCAAAATGCCTATAAATACACCCCTCACCACACCCACAATTCAGTTTTACAAACTTTGCCTCCTATGGAGGTGGTGAAGTTAGTTTGTGCTAAGATTTCTACGTTGATATGTGCTTCTCAGCATTGTTGAAGCCCGATTCCTCTCAGAGTACAGCGAATGTCAGAGGGACGTGAAGGGAGTATCAGTTATTGAATATGATGATTTCCCTAACGGGGGTCTATTTCATAGGTTCTCTGTTATCGGTCGTAGAGATTCATCTCCTACCTCCCTTTTCAGATCGACGATATACTCGCAATTTACCATTACCTCTACTGATAACTGTTTTAGTACTGCTTTGGCTATCTGCTATATGTGGATGGGTGTCTTTTGGTAAGTATGTTTTTTTATTACTTAAGACACCTCAGCTATGGTTTGGCACTTTATGCATTTATATAAAGTTCTAAATATATGTATTGTACTTATATTTGCCCTGAGTCAGGTTCATGTATTTCCTTCTGCAGACTGTCAGTTTCATATTTGGGGAATATAAAAAGAAATTTAAGAAATTTATTTCTTACCTGGGGTTTAGTCTTTTTTTCAATTGACTACTTCTTGCAAATTGCGGGCGGTATTAGGCCCGCGGGTGCATCAAATGCTAATCTTTATTGCGTCATGGCGCAAGAATTTTTTTGGCACGCAAAATACGTTTATGACGCAACTTCGTCATTTCCAGCGTCATAGTTGACGCCGAGACCTTACACACGGTTGCTTCATTAGTGACGCGAGTGTGTCATTTCCGCTTATTATTGGCGCCAAAAAAGTTTTAGTTACGTTGTGCATCATATTTGGCGCCAAACTTTTTCATTATTTCAATACCCCATTGATGTTTGCCTCTTGCCTTTTTCTCTATCAGAGGACTATGCTATTTGTATTTTTTCCCATTACTGAAACTGTCATATAAGGAAATTGATAATTTTGCTTTATATGTTGTTTTTTCTTTTACATTTTGCAAGATGTCTCAATCTGATCCGGCCTCAGAAGTTTCTGCTGGAACATTGCTGCCTGACATCGGTTCTACCAAAGCTAAGTGCATGTGTTGTAAAATTGTAGAAATTATTTCGCCGAATGTCATTTGTAATAGTTGTCATGATAAACTTTTACATGCAGATAGTGTATCCATCAGTAATAGTACATTGCCAGTTGCAGTTCCTTCAACTTCTAATGTGCATTATATACCTCTGAATTTTAAAGAATTTGTTTCTGATTCTATCCTTAAGGCTTTGTCTGCATTTCCACCTTCTAATAAGTGTAAGAGGTCTTTTAAAACTTCTCATTCAGTTGATGAAATTTCAAATGACCAACAACATAATAATTTATCCTCTTCTGATGAGGATCTATCTGATACAGAAGATCCTTCCTCAGACATTGACACTGACAAATCTACTTATTTATTTAAAATAGAGTATATGCATTCTTTATTAAAAGAAGTGTTAATTACTTTGGATATTGAGGTAACCAGTCCTCTTGACGTTCAGTCTAATAAACGTTTAAATGCTGTTTTTAAAGCTCCTGTGGTTTCTCCAGGGGTTTTTCCTATTCCTGAGGCTATTTCTGAGATGATTTCTAAGGATTGGAATAAGCCAGGTACTTCTTTTATTCCTTCTTCAAGGTTTAAAAAATTATATCCTTTACCAGCAAAATCTATAGAGTTTTGGGAAAAAATCCCCAAAGTTGATGGGGCTATTTCTACTCTTGCTAAGTGTACCACTATTCCTATGGAAGATAGTACTTCCTTTAAGGATCCTTTAGATAGGAAGCTTGAATCTTATCTAAGGAAGGCCTATTTATATTCAGGTCAGCTTCTCAGACCTGAAATTTCTTTGGCTGATGTTGCGGCTGCATCAACTTTCTGGTTGGAGAATTTAGCGCAACAAGAATTGGATTCTGACATATCTAGCATTATTCGCTTACTGCAATATGCTAACCATTTTATTTGTGATGCTATTTTTGATATTATCAAAATTGATGTTAGATCCATGTCTTTAGCTATATTAGCTAGAAGAGCTTTGTGGCTTAAATCTTGGAATGCTGATATGACATCTAAATCTAGATTACTATCTCTTTCTTTCCAAGGTAATAATTTATTTGGTTCTCAGTTGGATTCTATTATTTCAACTGTTACTGGGGGAAAGGGAGTTTTTCTGTCTCAGGATAAAAAACCTAAGGGTAAATCTAAGGCTTCTAACCATTTTCGTTCCTTTCGTCAAAATAAGGAACAAAAACTTAATCCTTCCCCCAAGGAATCTGTTTCCAATTGGAAGCCTTCCTCAAATTGGAATAAATCCAAGCCATTTAGGAAACCAAAGTCAGCTCCTAAGTCCACATGAAGGTGCAGCCCTCATTCCAGCTCAGCTGGTAGGGGGCAGATTAAGGTTTTTCAAGGATATTTGGATAAAATCTGTCCAAAATCAATGGATTCAGAGCATTGTCTGTCAAGAGTATCGAATAGAATTCAGAGTAAGACCTCCTGTGAGAAGATTTTTCTCTCACGTATCCCAGCAAATCCAGTAAAAGCTCAGGCTTTCCTGAAGTGTGTTTCAGACCTGGAGTCCTCAGGGGTAATCATGCCAGTTCCTTTTCAGGAACAAGGTTTGGGGTTTTATTCAAATCTATTCATTGTCCCAAAAAAGGAAAATGTATTCAGACCAGTTCTGGATCTGAAAATTTTGAATCGTTATGTAAGAGTACCAACTTTCAACATGGTGACTATAAGGACTATTCTGCCTTTTGTTCAGCGAGGACATTATATGTCCACAATAGACTTGCAGGATGCATACCTTCATATTCAGATTCATCCAGAACATTATCAGTTTCTGAGATTCTCTTTTCTAGACTAGCATTACCAATTTGTTGCTCTTCCATTTGGCCTAGTGTTAGGGGTTAATGTGAACCTGACTAGCGCCATCTTGTTCTTTGCATCCATCTTTAATGATTAAAGTAATGGGTTATTCTGTAGTGAGAAATATAAGCTTGTTATTTTACTCTGCTAAGCCAGCTAACCTTGTAGATGTCCCTGGCACTAGGCCCAGGAGGGTACTATCTCAATAAGATGGTCAAACAACCTTGTTGTTCTCGCAGATGCATTTCTTAGTATGACTATAGATATTGTTTAGAGCTAGTGAATTTCCAGAATAACACTGTGTAAAATGACGCGGTCATAACGTGTCATCAAGTTAACCCTATCTGCTGTTACTGAAGTCTATAAGACATGCCTTGTATCTTTCAATAAAGGAGATCATTGCTGCAGGGTCTGAGTCTGTTCTAAGGATATCATTATCAGATAATCTACATCTGCTCCAGGTGGTACCGTGGGCCCGAGGCTTCGGCCTGCACTGACACCCCCCCTGGAACTAACACCTAACAATTCTTGGTGTCAGCTAGTCGGATCCGCTGTGGGTAAGTGGATCAGTGTCTATTTTTATTCTGCTTTTCCCGCTGTGGATCTGAACCTAAATTTAGTTGGTTGTATTTTGTAATAGGTGTTATATATGATAAAGGGTTAAGGGATTCCTGCAATTGAGTGCAGGGGGTTGTGCCGAGGTTCTGAGTCATGCGGGCACTTGTAATAATCCCTCTAGACAGGTTTATAGTCCTGTGCTAGTTTAAGACAGGTATTTCAGTCCTGTCTGGTAAGCGTGCAAGATAAAAGTTGGCATGCAAGTTGGCATTGCCTTGTGACAGTGAGTTTGAAGCTCACGTGTGTTGAAGTTTTCCATATCCATTCCTATAATAGAGTTTTGGTACCCGCCTGGATCTAATGTTTGATATCTGATGCTTTGCTTTGCTTATTTGCTTTTTATCGCTATATAATTGTGCTGTGCTTAGAACATATTAAGTGATTGTGCATTTTATCATTGCTGCTGTTATTTTCGCTGTTATTTTTTTGTGGAAATGGGATCTGCTCATAGCAAAAAGTGTGATAAAAATACTGATGTTCAGAAATGTAATATTAAGTACAAGTCTGTACAGCGTGTGCCATCTAGTGCTGGTAAAAATGCTTTGCGTGTTACAAACCCTCAGCCAGTTAAAGGGGAAACTCCTAAAGATTTTGTAGCTAGAATAGATGGGGAATAGTATATAATGCCCTTCACCGATAACATCTGCAGGTGGAGTGAGTCATTGTATCCTCAGGAGAAAAATCCGTTCCCCCGTACAGGCTCTCTCTGTGAACCGCATGTGACTATGATAAGGGGTATGTGTTTAAAGGATCCTGCTTATCAGGGACCGGATGGGGACCCATCCATGAAAAAATATATGAGAGAATGTGGAGAGGTTTGGGTAAAACTGTCTTTGTTTTGGACTGAATGTAATACCCTTCCTCCGCCATATTCGGCTGTTCCCACAGCACCGGCACTCCCCTCACCTCCTCCGGTTGCACTGTACCCCTTGTTGCCTGTGCTTAAGAAAACACACAGCGTTAGGGAGACGGAGCAGTTGGAAGACGCTGCTGTTGCAACTTTAGTAGCTAGAAAAGGGTTAACAGTTTCTTTTGAGGATGAGAGCTGTGTAGACAGAGGAATGTCCAGTCAGGAGGGGGAGGAGGAATTGGAATGTCAGGCTAAGAGCAGTGTAAAGAAATCAGCTCCTATATTTACTAGCACTGTTGGTAAGGAAGGGCTACAGAGCACTTCAATGAAGCCTAAAACGAAAGCTGTAAAAATTACAGCTGTCACAGATCCCAGTCCCGTAGGGAAGCATACAAGATCTCACAGGCAGGGAGCGGACACTGATTCAGACACTGATGCAGACATTGATGCACCATTTGTAACTATAGGGGACCAGACTATGGTCAGACCTCCAGACTCAGACCGGTTGATGGATTGGGCATTAAAATGCCCTGACCCTGTGAAGCATCCGATGGGAGCAATCACCTATCTCAAGAGGGTCACAAACGATATGTGTCTGAGAGGTCCTTACTATAGGTTTTTGTTAAATGTGATTACCAAATATGCAGACGTGAATTTTACTGAAGTGTGCAATTTTCTGGATAGTAAATATGATGTTCCAATTGGTGATAATTATGTGTGGAGAGATTCGACTGTTGTAAGTGAGATGTGGGAGGCGGTTGAGAAATTCTTTAAAAGTCAGCATGGTGATCGTAAAGATATTACGAAAGCTGGTGCGTGTAAGCAAAAGAAAGGTGAACAGGTGTCTGATTTTTTGAAGAGGTTTGGTGATTGCTGGAGACAAGAATGTTGTTTGGGGACGCAAGGAGATTTGGAGGAATTGTATGTGCAACATTTGTTGAATAATATGTATTTGCAAACTGCGCAATTGGTGAGACAGACAATTTCAGGTATACATGCAATGAAAGTGGAGGAATTTGAAAAGGCTGTGCGAGAGAAGGATGCGGCAGATGTTTTTTGTATGTGTAATGAGAAAGGTCAAGAGATGTTTAATGATTCAGCTTACAGAAGAGGAAGAGTACAGAATAGAGGACAGAATAGAGGTTTTAGAGGGAGGGGGAGAGACAGATCTCAGTGGAACGGTAATAGGAGAGGAGGGGTGAATACCTCTGCAGACAGATCTTGCTGGAATTGTGGGTCTTATGATCATTGGCAGCGGGACTGCCCACATCCTAAGAGGGATAAAAATGATCAGTATGATGGGAATAATAATTCCCCCCAGAATCCCAGCAACGCTCCTAGATATCAGATTCCCTAGACTCAGTCTCGTTCCCAGAATCAGAATAATACCCGCTAGGATTGCCAGCAGAAGGGACTGCTCACATGTTATACGGCTCAATTGTCTTATTATTGGAAGGATTTATCATTAATGTCTTTAGTTGTGCAAGGTGTCCCGCATGATTTTTTGGTAGATACTGGAGCAACAAAATCTAGCATTTCTGCTAGAGAATACAATGGGTTAGTAACTAATACATGTGAAAAATCTGTTGACATTACAGGAGTCCCAATTTTGTGTCCCAGGACGCCCCCTTTGAAGGTGTATCCAAATGACAGCCCTTCAAACAGGTTTATTTATGCTTTATGCATAATACCCAATAGCCCTGTTAATTTGCTGGGAAGGGATTTAATTGCTAAGATGCAAATGTCTGTTAACATTGAGTATAAGGGTGGACTGCATGTTGATACTCCCTGGGATACGGTTCAGTTGCTGTATGCAGCTGATCCTGAACCTGCCATTACTAAACAGTTGTACCTTGACAAACGCAGTTTACAGACTCTTGAGAATGTGTTTGAGTATGCCTCACACCCTGACAAAGTTGTGACACAAGCTTTTTACAGACCCTGGATTACTGACCATGTTGAGAAAGAAATGTGGAAAGCACCAGTTCATGCAGTTGTACTCACACCAGATACAGTATATGTGCAAACACCAGAACATTTGTGGACATGGAAATATGGTAGGGATATTGTGAAATCTCCTAAGATTATACCTGTACAGTTAGAGCCAGATGCATTCACACATGCTTCACGCATCACTAATGACGTGCCTGAGGCGCTTGGTGATTTAAAACAGAGTTTATGGGCCACTGGGTTTAATGATCCAGGTTTCATTTCATGCACACCATACAAAGCCACTCTCAAACCAGATGCTAAACCTGTATACATTAAGCAGTACCCTTTGTCAAAGGAAAAGGAACAGGGAATAGCTCCTGTAATTAAGGATCTATTATATAAGGGAGTTATTAGACGTACACTGATGCCATACAATACACCTATCAATCCTGTTCCTAAACCTGGAGGTAAAGAATACAGATTTACACAAGACTTGCGAACAGTAAATGCTCTGGTGCAGCTACTTGCACTGATAGTGCCAGATGTTAATGCTATTTTAACAGCCATCCCAAGTACTGCAACTTGCTTTACAGCCATTGATCTCTGCAGTGCATTCTTTAGCATCCCTGTGCATCCCAACATTCAACCGTTGTTTGGTTTCACGTATTTAGGGGATCAATATATATGGAATCGTTTACCGATGGGCTTTATTGATTCCCCGCCACGTACTTAGCTGTAGTTTGTAAGACCCTAGAATCCTGGCCACCTCCTGGAGGTTCCACTTTGATACAGTATGTGGATGATTTGTTGTTGTGCAATGTTGATGAACAGACTTGTAAAACTGACTCTCTCCATTTGCTTCAGTACTTTGTGACTTTGAGAAAAATGCAATTTTGTCTTCCACAAATAACATACCTGGGTTTTATTCTTTCAGCAGGCAAGAGACTGTTATCCCCTGAAAGAGTTAAGGCTCTCATGGTTCTTCCTCGACCACAAACAAAGACTGCTATGTTATCTTTTCTGGGTATGGTTACTTACTGTAGGCAATGGATACCAGACTGTTCATATTATGATCATATTTTACGCTCAATTACAAGTCAGCATGAACCAGAACAAATCCACTGGACACAGGCTCTTGATGAGGCCTACAGCACCCTAAAGCAGGCTCTCTGTTCCGCTCCAGCCCTAGGTTTACCGAACTATAACCTACCATTTCACCTGTATTGCACAAAAGGGGAGGTACAGCAGCAGGGGTCCTTGCTCAGGAACACGGTAATGGGTACAGAGCGGTAGCTTTTTTTTAAAAATTGTTGCCAACGGTGGTACAGGGTATGCCAGCATGCTTAAGAGCTACAGCAGCATGCGCTATGATGGTGGAAGCGGCACAAACATTGGTACTGTCACATTCTTTGATATTACATACATCACATCAAGTCTTGCAAGTGTTAAATAATCTCACTACACAACATATGACCGCACAGAGAAGGTCAGGCTATGAAACAATTCTCACATCTACAGCAAATCTCACTATCAAATACATTGCACCTACATGAGGCCCAGCACCTTTTTTACATGCATTGATTTCTAATGGTCCTTTAGAACACACTGATGACCACAATTGCATAGACACGGTACACACAGAGATGTCACCGCGTCTTGACTTGCAAACAACTCCACTAGAGGAGGGAGAAGTTGTTTTTGTTGATGGGTCATGTTCTAAACCTGCTGATGGTGTTTATCTTACAGGCTTTGCCGTGGTACAGTTGCCTAACACAGTGATTACTGCTGGTTCTCTGGCTTTTGTGTCAGCTCAGGCAGCTGAACTGGTAGCCCTAGCTCAGGCATGTAGAGCGTTTGCGATGAAAGATGTAACCATTTACACTGACTCAAGGTATGCGTTTGGAGTTGTGCATGATTTTGGAGTGATTTGGCAGAACAGAGGTTTTGTTGCAGCTGATGGTAAAAGTATCTCACATTCTACACTGGTAGAGAAACTCTTGGATGCAATTAAATTGCCACATAAGCTAGCAATTGTTAAATGTAAAGGTCACAGTACTGACTCCACTGACATTAGATTTGGCAATGATTTTGCAGACACAATAGCTAGGGAAGCTGCACTTCAGGGTCCACCACACCCTGACTATCTCAGCACTAATACACAGGAACAGTTACATATGGTAATGATTCCTGCACTAGCATCTGATGTGGATGTGGCGCACCTACAGTTTGGCGCAGCTGAAACTGATTTACAGACTTGGATGTCTGCTGGTCTGACCAAAGGCCAAGATGGCCTGTGGTCAGATGAGGAGGGGAGAGTGGGGATACCACAAATAGCTGCACCTTTGTTTATTAGTCATTTTCATGGTTTTGGCCACATAAGTAAACAACAGACCAAGAATCTGATGACATCCAAATATGTCATTAAAGATTTGTCGCACATGACTGATAGACAACTGGACAGATGTCTAACTTGTGCCAGAAATAATCCTGGAGGCCTTGTACATGGTAAACTTGAGCATTTACCGCCCCCTGATTGTCCTATGCAGGTATTGCAAATTGATTTCACACACATGCCCACTGCTCGAGGTGGATACAAGTATCTTTTAGTCATTGTTGATCAATTCAGTAAGTGGGTTGAGGCTTTTCCAACCGCTAGAGAACATGCACGTACTATAGATAAGATATTGTGCAAAGAAATTATTCCACGTTTTGGGTGTCCATTACAGATAAACAGTGACAAAGGTACTCCTTTTACTTCACAGATTACGCAAATGGTTTGTACTATGTTATCCATTGACTGGAAATTTCATATTCCTTATCACCCAGTCATCAGGGCAGGTATAACGCATGAATAGAACCATTAAAGATAAGTTCAGGAATGGAACTGGTGGTACATTTAGTAATTGGCTTGAACATTTACCTGCAGTTTTGGCAGAAATCAGAATGACCCCTAGCGCCACTACGGGTTATTCACCTTTTGAAATTTTGATGGGCAGACCTTTTCCAACCCCATGGTGTAAACAGAAAGGTTCTCCTGTGGTAAGGGAAGATATACATGTTGTAAGGGAAGAATATGTGAGCAAATTGATTGAAACATTGAATGGAATATATGGTGACGTTTCTTCTACTCTCCCTCAACACACAGGTATCCCGACACACCCGTTCAAGCCTGGAGATACTGTCTTGGTGGAACAGCTCAAAAAGAATAAGTCGTTGGATCCTCCTTTTGGCCTTCCAACTACAGTGATCGCTGTGATGAGAAACGCTGTCCTCACGGAGGAAGTTCCAGTATGGATCCACGCAAACCGGATCAAGAGAGCCCCAGACGACGTCAACCCTGGCTGCTCCATGATTTCATCGAGTATCGAGTAGTGTGGCACCTCCTGGCAGGAGCGTTCCTGGTGTCCATTGTTATCATCCTGGTCCTGATCTTCAATCCTGGTGTGCCCCTGCACAAACTCAAGCCATTCCCTAGTCCTGGTGCGCCCTGGCACAATGATAATAAAAGTGTAATTGACAATGTCACTAATCCCTTATCCATCCCTCTCACCCGTGATACCAGAGAGTTGCATATGTCGGCGTGGGAAACTGAAAATGCCTTTGTTAAAGCTGCCATGAACTTGTACAAAGTGACTAATCAGACTGCTTCTTGTTGGGTCTGTGGCTATGTGCCTCATGGGGGGAAATGGGGTTATCCTTTTGTGGGTTTTCCTATTACCGCACACAACTTGACTTAAATGATGATACTATGTGGAATTTCACACCAATAGTTAACACTGATAAAGGTTTTGAAAAGGATAGAGTTCACTTTGTTAATTGTGTAAATCATGGTGTTATTATTTCCCATAATCTTAATGGTACTATTTTTCACCCCCATACACTTAGTCAAATGCCCATTACAGTTGCCTTAATCTACAATGCAGCTACACCAGTTAATGCTACACTGTTAAATGTATGGGATGGGTCTTATCTTTCTTTTGAGTATATTCGCAACTTTACTGCTAAGCACACTGAACCACATAACACAATTCGTAATTGGTTTTGGCGTAACAACAGAAATATAGGTAAGCAGACAGGTGCTTCTCCAGAAGCTAAGAGGAAAATATTTCCCTCCTGTCCTCCAGTTATTAAGTTACCTTATGGTTATTATTGGCTTTGTGAAAGATGGGCAGTTAAAATTATACCATGTAGCCATCTCTCACCCTGTTACTTGGGTTACATATTCCCAGCATTAAGTATTCACGACACACTCCCTAATGATAAACTGCGTACACGTAGAGCTTCTAGTTTTACAGTTAAGACTAACAATGCCGAGATAGCTGCATCCTGGTTTCCTACTGCAGCTGTCATGTGATTATATTATAAGCTTAATTTGTTTGCCACACTTGTAGATGCAGCTTTTAATTCCACTGCAGACGCCATAGAGTCCTTGACTATGCAACAAGAGCAGATCGCTCAGACCACTCTCCAGAATAGAATAGCTTTAGATTATTTGCTAGCCACAGAAGGGGGAGTATGTAAGCTCATAGGTTCTTCTTGCTGTGTTTTTATCTGGAATAACACTGGTAGAATACACCATGATCTTGATACTTTGCATGACATTCAATCACAGATACGTAAACAGCCAACAGGTCTCTTTGATGGTATAGATTGGACCTTTGGTCTGGGTTCCTGGCTAGGAGCCCTTGGTATGAAATTTTTAATGGGTTTTGCATTTCTTCTTTTTCTTTTTCTCGCTTTCTTTTTCATATATAAGCTTACTGTGTGTTTGATTAATAAGCTTACCAGTACTCATGCTAACCCTCACCATTCTTTTTTTCACAATGTCACTGCTCAGCCATCTCGCTATAAAGTTCTTTTATATTCGTTAAGTTGTTTTAGTTTTTATGTTATTCTGTTAGAATAAAAGGGTGGTATGTTAGGGGTTAACGTGAACATGACTAGCGCCATCTTGTTCTTTGCATCCATCTTGTAATGATTAAACTTTATTATAATGGGTTATTCTGTAGTGAGAAATATAGGCTTGTTATTTTACTCTGCTAAGCCAGCTAACCTTGTAGATGTCCCTGGCACTAGGCCCAGGAGGGTACTATCTCAATAAGATGGTCAAACAACCTTGTTGTTCTCGCAGATGCATTTCTTATTATGACTATAGATATTGTTTAGAGCTAGTGAATTTGCAGAATAACACTGTTTATAACTGTGTAAAATGACGCGGTCAGTGTCATCAAGTTAACCCTATCTGCTGTTACTGAAGTCTATAAGACATGCCTTGTATCTTTCAATAAAGGAGAATAGTTTTAGATCATTGCTGCATGGTCTGAGTCTGTTCTAAGGATAGCCTTATCAGATAATCTACATCTGCTCCAGGTGGTACAGTGGGACCGAGGCTTCGGCCTGCACTGACACCCCCCCCCTGGAACTAACACCTAGCAACAGCTCCAAGCATCTTTTCAAAGGTTCTAGGTGCCCTACTCTCTGTAATCAGAGAACAGGGTATTGCAGTGTTTCCTTATTTGGACAATATCTTGGTACTAGCTCAGTCTTTACCTTCTGCAGAATCTCACATGAATCAACTAGTGTTGTTTCTTCGGAAACATGGTTGGAGGATCAATTTACCAAAAAGTTTCTTGATTCCTCAGACAAGGGTCACCTTTTTAGGCTTCCAGATAGATTCAGTGTCCATGACTCTGTCTCTAACAGACAAGAGACATTTAAAATTGGTTGCAGCCTGCCAGCACCTTTAGTCTCAGTCATTCCCTTCAGTGGCTATATGCATGGAAGTTTTAGGTCTCATGACTGCAGCATCGGACGCGATCCCCTTTGCTCGTTTTCACATGAGACCTCTACAGCTTTGTATGCTTAACCAATGGTGCAGGGATTATACAAAGATATCACAATTAATATCCTTAAATCCCAATGTACGACACTCTCTGACGTGGTGGATAGATCACCATTGTTTAGTTCAAGGGGCTTCTTTTGTTGCCAACCTGGACTGTGATCATAACAGATGCGAGTCTTTCAGGTTGGGGAGCTGTTTGGGGATCTCTGACAGCACAAGGGGTTTGGAAATCTCAAGAGGCGAGATTACCAATAAATATTTTAGAACCGTTCATTTGTTTTCAGACAGACAATATCACAACAGTGGCATATGTCAATCATCAGGGTGGGACTCGCAGTCCCCAAGCTATGAAAGAAGTGTCTCGGATACTTGCTTGGGCGGAATCCAGCTCCTGCGCATATCCAAGGTGTAGACAATTGGGAGGCGGATTATCTCAGTCGCCAGACTTTACATCCAGGGGGGTGGTCTCTCCATCCAGATGTGTTTTCTCAGATTGTTCAAATGTGGGGTCTTCCAGAGATAGATATCATGGCCTCTCATCTAAACAAGAAACTTAATGTCAGGGTGCCAGGAATCAGACTGAGACGAGAAGTGCAAAAATAATCAAACCTTTATTAATAGCAAAAAATAATAAAAAGTCCACAAGTCAAATAACAAGCCAGGAATCAAAACCAGAGCTGGTAGTCAGACGAGCCGAGTCAGGAGCCAAAGCAAATAGTCAGACGAGCCAGAATCAGGAACAAGGAAAACAGCAGAGTCAGGAACAAGCCAGGGATCAGGAACCAGGAAGGACGTCAGGCAGCCAGGTAATACACAGGAACTCTCACAAACATGTCTGAGACAACGCAAAGCATACTGAACAGAGGCCCTTTAAATAATAAGTGATGACATCACAAGTCTGAGACTGCATCCTGTCTCACATGGATGATGCACACCAGTCTGGCCATAAAAGGAAGTGCAGGAATTGAGCAGCATCCCCCACAATGCACCATAGTCAGGAAGATAGGTGAGTAAAATGGCTGCCAGCAGCACATGGCAAACAAAACAGGGAAAAAACCCTGACAGTACCCTCCCCTCAACGACCCCTCCCCCGTGGGAGGACAAAAGGCTTATTGGGGAAATGTGCATGGAAGGCACGGAGGTGGGCGGGAGCATGAACATCAGAGGAGGGAACCCAAGAATGCTCCTCTGGACCGTAGCCTCTCCAGTGAACCAAATACTGTACACGGCCCCTGGACATACGAGAGTCAATAATGCTACTGACCTCATACTCCTCCTGGTTGTCAACAAAGATAGGACAGGGACGAGGCAACACAGTGGTAAACCGATTACAAACCAATGGTTTCAAGATAGAGACATGAAAAACATTGGAGATGCGCATAGCAGGAGGAAGTTCAAGAGTGTAGGCCACAGGATTAACCTGTCGGAGTTTTTGAAAAGGACCCAAGGAGCCAATTTATTGGAAGGCACACGAAGGTTCAAGTTGCGGGAGAACAGCCAAACTCTCTCACCAACCTGGTAGGAAGGTGCGGGCAGATGCCTACGATCAACCTGGAAATTTTGGCCCTGCATAGAACGATGAAGGCAATCCTGAATCTGCACCCACGTGGAACGGAGTTGCCGAAGATGCTCCTCCAAAGCCGGTATACCCTGAGACATGAATGAATCGGGCAACAAGGATGGTTGAAATCCATAATTCGCCATGAACAGGGATAACTTGGAGGAAGCATTAATAGCACTTTTACAAGCAAACTCTGCCCAAGATAACAGTTCAGATCAATTATTGTGGTGATCTGAGACATAGCAACGGAGGAACTGTTCCAGAGCTTGATTAGACCGTTCCGCAGCCCCATTAGATTGAGGGTGATATGCCGAGGAGAAGGAAAGCTGGATCCCCATTTGAGCACAAAAGGAACACCAAAATCTGGGGACAAACTGGCTACCCCGGTCCGACACTATCTCCTTGGGTAACCCATGTAAATGGAAGACCTCCCGGGCAAAAATTGAAGCAAGCTCCTGAGCGGTAGGCAGCTTCATCAAGGGAATGCAATGTGACATTTTAGAAAAACGGTCAACCACCATAAGGATAACAGTATTGCCATTGGAAACAGGGAGCTCGACAATGAAGTCCATGGAAAGATGTGTCCAAGGATGCTCACCATTAGCAATAGGTTGAAGAAGACCCACAGGAAGACGTCGAGGAGTCTTATTCTGTGCACAAACTGAGCAGGAGGCAACATACGCAGCAACATCAGAACGAAGACCTGGCCACCAGAATTGTTGAGTGACAGACCAAATAATTTGGTTCTTGCCTGGGTGATCTGCGGCTTTAGGATAGTGGTAAGTGTGCAAAAGTTTAGTTCGAAGATTCTCAGGAACAAAACACTAGGTTTCTCAGGAGGTGCATTGGTTTGTGCAGCCAGAATCTCCTCCCCAGAGGGAGAAGTCAAATTAGTACGTATGGTAGCCAAAATATGGTCAGGAGGTATAACAGGAGTAGGTACAGACTCCTCCTTGGACAGAGGTGAAAATTGTCGAGAGAGGGCATCAGCCCTAACATTCTTACTACCAGGCAGGTAGGAGACCACATAATTAAACCGAGACAAAAATAGCGCCCATCTGGCCTGTCGGGCAACAAACGTTTTGCTTCAGATAGATAAGTTAAATTCTTGTGGTCAGTAAGAATGAGCACTGGCACGCTAGTACCCTCGAGAAGAGGCCTCCATTCCTTAAGTGCCAAAATTATGGCCAGTAATTCCCTGTCGCCAATTTCATAATTGCACTCCGCTGGAGACAATTTCTTAGAGAAGAAACCACACGAATGCAAGGAACCAACAGGCATAGGACGTTGAGACAAGAGGGCACCTACTCCAATCTCAGAGGCATAGACCTCAAGAACAAAAGGCAGGACAGGGTTAGGATGAGCCAGAACTGGAGCGGCAGAAAAGGCAGTCTTAAGACTATCAAAGGCCTTAATGGCAGTAGGTGACCAATGGAGTGGATCATTCTCTTTACGGGTCATGTTTGTGATAGGTTTGACCAAGGAAGAAAATTTGTTTAATAAACATTCTATAGTAATTGGCGAACCCCAAAAAACGTTGAATAAACCGAAGACCAACTGGGCGAGGCCACTGCAGAACTGCAGATAACTCCATGGAGAACCCTGCAACGGAGATAACATAACCTAGGAAGGTTACTTGAGTCTGATGGAACTCACATTTGTTGAGTTTACAAAACAGGCCATTCTCCCGTAGTCTCTGAAGAACCCGTGTAACATCAGAACGATGAGCCTCAAGTGTGGGTGAGTGTATGAGGATGTCATCTAAGTACACCACAACACACTGTTGCAACATATCTCGTAGGACATCATTAATAAATTCCTGAAAACCAGCAGGAGCATTACATAGGCCAAAGGGCATTGCAAGATACTCATAATGCTCGCTCCTGGTGTTAAATGCTGTTTTCCATTCATGGCCCTCCTTAATCCTAACGATATTGTACTCTCCTATCAAATCAAGTTTAGTAAATACCGTAGCTTCCTTGAGGCGGTCAAAGAGTTCCGTAATAAGCGGAATAGGGTAAGCATTCTTAATGGTAAGACAATTAAGACCCCTATAATCGATACGGTCTTAACTCGCCACCTTTTTTCTTCACAAAGAAGAAGCCAGCCCCTGCAGGAGAACAGGATTTGCGGATGATCCCCCGCGACAGAGCATTGGCAACATACTCCATAGCACAATTCTCTGCAGCAGAAAGAGGGTACACCCGGCCCCGAGGAGGAATGGCTCTGGGTTGCAGGTCTATGGCACAATCGTAAGACCGGTGAGGAGGCAACGTACTGGCATGCACCTTGTCAAACACGTCTAGGAACTCTTGGTACTCCTCTGGCAATTGAGAAACCGAAGAAGTGCACAAGACTTTAACTGGTTTCCGAAGACAAGTGGAAATACATTGCGGGACCACGACAAAATTTTGGACCTGCGCCAGTTGAGACTGGGATTGTGCTTTTGGAGCCAGGGATAACCCAGAACAACCGGAAAATGTGGAGAGTTTATCACCCGGAACTGGAGGGTTTCAAAATGGAAAGCCCCAACAGCCATGGACAACAGAGCAGTTTCATGAGTAACGAGAGCGGGCAGAAGGGGCCTGCCATCAATTGCCTCAATAGCAAGCGGAACGGACCGAGGCAAAACAGGAATTGAGTGCTTTGATACAAAAGCACTGTCAATGAAATAGCCCGCAGCACCGGAGTCAACAAGAGCCTGGGTGACTATGGAGGAGTCCACCCAGGAAAGGACAACCGTGATCAAAGGTTTCTCCTTAAGCGGTTCCAGGGACGAGGATAAACCACCCAAGGTCTGCCCCCGACAGGACCTTAGGTGTGAGCATTTCCCGGCCATGTAGGACAAGACTTCAAAAGGTGGCCCTGTAACCCACAATAGAGGCAGAGCCCCTCCCTCCTCCTAAAGGCCCTCTCCGCCACGGAGAGACGTGTGAATCCCAGCTGCATCGGCTCAGCAGTACCTGGTGACTCGGGACCAGGAGGCATGGGAGGAGATGGAGGCATGGGTGGGAACGAACTCGTAGGAGACAACGGAACAGGAGGCTTCCGCAAGCGCTCCTTGAAAGAGGGCCTCTCTCTGAGTCTGATGTCAATTAGGATCAAAAAAGACACCAATGCCTTGAGATCCTCTGGTAAATCTCTGGCAGCAACTTCGTCTTTAATCGCATCAAAGAGCCCATGAAAGAAGGCGGCAACAAGGGCTTCATTGTTCCAACCTACCTCTGCGGCAAGTGTACGGAACTCAATGGCATACTGAGCAACAGATCTTGTACCTTGCTGAATGGACATGAGTCGTTTAGCAGCAGAGGACGAGCGAGCCGGAACATCAAATACCCTTCGAAAGGAGGCCACAAATTCAGGGTAATTTGAAATCACAGGTTTATTAGTCTCCCACAAGGGATTAGCCCAGGCAAGAGCTGTGTCAGAGAGTAACGAGATAAGAAATCCCACCTTAGCTCTGTCAGAGGGAAATGCCTGAGGTAACATCTCAAAGTAAATGCCCACCTTGTTCAAAAATCCTCTGCACTGAATAGGATCGCCTCCATATCGCTGAGGTAGAGGTGCAGAACCGGACATGTTCCTGGTAGGCATAGGTGCAGCAGCGGAAACAGGAGAAGCCATAACTTGCGGGACACTTTGGTCCAAATGTGCAGTGCGAGTCAGCACGGTTTGCAGGGCTAGTGCAAATTGATCCAAGCGGTGATCCTGTACATCCATCCTGGAAATGATGGCAGGTAAAGGTGGATTATTAGCACCATCAGGATTCATGGCCTTTGCGTAATGTCAGGGTGCCAGGAATCAGACTGAGACGAGAAGTGCAAAAATAATCACACCTTTATTAATACCAAAAAATAATAAAAAGTCCACAAGTCAAATAACAAGCCAGGAATCAAAACCAGAGCTGGTAGTCAGACGAGCCGAGTCAGGAGCCAAAGCAAATAGTCAGACGAGCCAGAATCAGGAACAAGGAAAACAGCAGAGTCAGGACCAAGCCAGGGACCAGGAACCAGGAAGGACGTCAGGCAGCCAGGTAATACACAGGAACTCTCACAAACATGTCTGAGACAACGCAAAGGCAAAGCATACTGAACAGAGGCCCTTTAAATAATAAGTGATGACATCACAAGTCTGAGACTTAATCCTGTCTCACATGGATGATGCACACCAGTCTGGCCATAAAAGGAAGTGCAGGAATTGAGCAGCATCCCCCACAATGCACCATAGTCAGGAAGAGAGGTGAGTAAAACGGCTGCCAGCAGCACATGGCAAACACAACAGGGAAAAAACCCTGACACTTCCCAGATACCTGTCCAGGTCCAGGGATGTTCAGGCGGAAGCAGTGTATGCGCTAACACTTCCTTGGTGTTATCATCCTGCTTACATTTTCCCGTCTCTAGTTCTCCTTCCAAGAGTGATCTCCAAAATCATCATGGAACAATCATTTGTGTTGCTGGTGGCTCCAGCATGGCCACACAGGTTTTGGTATGCGGATTTGGTTTGGATGTCCAGTTGCCCACCTTGGCCACTTACGTTAAGGCCAGACCTATTATCTCAAGGTCCGTTTTTCCATCAGGATCTCAAATCATTCATTTTGAAGGTATGGAAATTGAACGCTTAGTATTAAGTCATAGAGGTTTCTCTGACTCAGTGATAATACTATGTTACAAGCTCGTAAATCTGTCTCTAGAAAGATTTATTATAGAGTTTGGAAGACTTACATTTCATGGTGTTCTTCTCATAAATTCTCTTGGCATTCTTTTAGAATTCCTAAAATTTTACAGTTTCTTCAGGATGGTTTGGATAAAGGTTTTGTCTGCAAGTTCCTTGAAAGGACAAATCTCTGCTCTTTCTGTTTTATGTCACAGAAAGATTGCTATACTTCCTGATATTCACTGTTTTGTACAGGCTTTAGTTCGTATTAAGCCTGTCATTAAATCAATTTCTCCTCCTTGGAGTCTTAATTTGGTTCTGAAGGCTTTACAGGCTCCTCCATTTGAGCCTATGCATTCTTTGGACATTAAACTACTTTCTTGGGAAGTGTTGTTCCTTTTGGCCATCTCTTCTGCTAGAAGAGTTTCTGAGCTATCTGCTCTTTCTTGTGAGTCTCCTTTTCTGATTTTATTACAAGACCAGAGACTCATATTTTATGCATAAATCTTTCTTTACTACTCAATGCAGCCTTTTAAAGAACAATAACATTAAAGGTAAAAACATAATACATAATAAGAAGCTAACAGAAGCTTGTTATAATGAGAGAAAAAACAGCCAATCAGCACAGAGACTAGACTATAAACTGAGCACACAGCCAACATACTCCCTCTTTCTTTTGCTGCGCCATTTTATGGGCTGTTCCCCTCCCCTCCCTGCCCGCCCATTTACGCTGACGTCTGTATTTACCTCAGGCTGTCAGCTGTAAATTCCTGGGAGGTCGAGTGATAACTTTGTTGCCGTTTTCACTTGACATTACTTTCAAACAACATTTAAAATACCTTGTTACAGGCTTGTATTGCCATCTACTGGTTTCCCTTATATTCATATATAATAACGTTTCTGGTTGTTAAAATACTTATATGTGAGATAACGTTTCTAGTCATTTAAATCAGTTAATTTTACCAGACAAAATCGTCTTGCTTATTTTCATACCTATTATAATACTTTCTATATATATATATGATATTTATTGTTAAGGGAGTTTTATTTTAGTTATACTTATTTTTTCACTCTGTTTTGCCTCAGACATATTTTAAACTACCATAATGTCTGAAATGCAATCAGATACTTCTCCCTTAACGTTACAAACTGTGCAGAATATGATAGATTCTTCCATGAATAATTTATTTAATAAAATGTCCTCTTTAATGGGAGAAAAACAGAAAAAGATTTCTTTAAAAAGAAAAAGCCCGTCCATTGCCTATAAAGCAAGCAAAAAACTGATTGAAAAATCTCGTGAGCTCTTAACTGAGCCCTCTTTTCCTCACATCAAAGGAAGAAAAACCGCTGTCAGTAGAACCCTGCACCCCGAGGGTAACCAAACGGGGGATACTTACATATGCAAAAAACTAAAAGATAATAAAAAAGATTTTTCAAAAAATCCATCTTCAGAATCAGAAGATTCAGATGGTGATGAATATACAGACATAAATTCTGACAACTTCAATGAATCAGATAATTCTGACGGCTCTCCTGCAGCCAAGAAACAGAAAAAGAAATCAAAAAATTATAATAATTACAGCGAAGACGAGGAAGATTTTATTGATTGCCTGGGCAACCCTAGATTTAAACCAGATGAACTACACCATCCCCGGTCCGCCGAGTGGTGTCCCCCCATTGACTTAGCTAAGTTTATTGATCACCAATTACGTAAGCCCCTAAAGAAACAGACACGTAACAAAATGAAAGCTGAGTGTCCTCGCCCCCTTCTTCCCAAAAATGCCTCTATCACTCCAGAGGTTGACCCCAAGATTTTAAAATTTATTGGCACCCCTGGGTACAAATTGAAAAAAGGAGTTGACAGATCCTGGAAAATTTGCCAGGACAAACTTCTAGATTCTGTCGGCCCCTTGACTAAACTGTTTGAACTGTCAGAACAGGGAGTTGCAGAAAACTGTCCTTTGGATCCTTACGTAGTAAGAGAATGGGTCCAAAGATTACTTTGCTTCATCGGGAATACTAACTGTGCCATGTCCGGTGAAAGACGTCGAAATATTTTAAGGAAAATAGATCTCAAAATTTCGGATTTTTCCTCAAGCAATATAGCATCGGATAAAAATGGCCTTTTATTTGGTGACTTATATTTAAAAGATCTTAGCCAGTACGTTAACACTTTCTCCAACTTAAATAAAGTAAAGACTTCAGTGAAGAAAATCTTTTACCCCAACCAAAGTTTTTCCGACAAGGCCGGGAGAGGCAGAGGCCACTTTCCCGGCCGCCAATCCTATTTTTCAAGGTCTCACTACTTTCCCCAGCAACCTCAATACCAACAACAATTTCAGACACATTGAGGTTATTCAGAACCATCTACCTCCTCATTCTTCCCGACAAGAGGTCGCCCTTGGGCCCAGAGAGGTTTCAGGACCAGACCCAGAGCTAGACAAGCTCCTGGTAAGCTCATTATTTCCTCCTCTTCCTTTTTTCCCAGAAAAAATTGGTGGCAGACTCGCCATGTTTGCCCAAAATTGGGCTTCAATTACCTCAGATCCTTGGGTTTTACAAACAGTTTCAGGTATCCTCATAGAATTAATATCTCCCCCAATCCAAGTCTCTCTACCTCATCCCATTCATTTTTCTCAGGAAGACGCTCTTTTGGTCGAAAAGGAAATCTTAACTCTTTCTTCAAAAAAGCAATTATTCAGGTTGTTCAACCCCGAGATTTTTATCTAAGCAATCTTTTTCTAGTAAAGAAGAAAAACAATCAGTTCAGACCGGTCATAAACTTAAAGACTCTAAACACTTATGTAGTATACCATCATTTCAAGATGGAAGGAATTCACTTATTAAGAGAGTGTTTAAGAGAAAACGATTGGTTAGATCGTCTAGATCTTACAGACGCCTATCTAACTGTCCCAATCGCTCAGGAACATTGGAAATATTTGACATTCCGTTGGGAAGACCAATTTTGGAACTTCACTTGTCTTCCTTTCGGCCTGTCTTCCGCCCCTTGGATCTTCACCAAGCTACTCAAACCTGTAGTGGCTTGGTTGAGACTTCGAGGCATTCGTCTGATAATTTACTTAGACGATATTTTAATTATGGACCAAGATTTTCTTTCTCTTCAGAACCATTTAACCTCCACAATTTCCTTACTAGAATCCTTAGGCTTCATTGTGAACAAACAGAAGTCAGTCCTTTATCCTACGAAATCCTTAATTTTCCTAGGATTTCAAATCGATACAATGCTCTCCACCTTGAGCCTTCCGTCAGACAAAGTGAAGAACATCAAAAAAGAAATCTCCAAAACTTTATCAAACGATTCAGTCCCCATCAGAACTATAGCCAGAATAGTAGGTTTACTATCATCCTCTATTCAGGCTGTTTTTCCTGCCCCCTTACATTATCGAGAACTCCAAAGATTAAAAATTCTTCATTTGAGGAAAGGATTTTCCTATTCTCATTTGATTCCTTTGTCTTCAGAAGCCAAAGAAGAACTTTCTTGGTGGCTTTCTCATTTGGAAGCTTGGAATGGGAGAGCCATTTTTGGCAGAACTCCCGATTTTGTGATAGAATCCGACGCCAGTCTTTCAGGCTGGGGTGCGCGTTGTGGTCCTTCCATCACGGGTGGCAAATGGACATTGGAGGAGAAACGCTTCCATATCAATTGTTTGGAATTATTGGCTGGCTCGTTTGCAGTCAAAAGTTTTGCCAGATTTTCTTCTCCAGTTTCTATTCTCCTGCGCATGGACAATATTTCTGCGGTGCAGTATCTCAATCGTTTGGGAGGCACCAAATCGAGAAATTTATCCAACATAACCAAAGAATTTATTCATCTTTGTTTAGACAGGAATATTTCTATCAAAGCGGAACATATTCCAGGTCAATCGAACGCAGCTGCAGACTGGGGATCTCGTTGTTTAACAGACTCCAGCGATTGGAGATTAGACAGGAAGATATTTCTTTCCCTTCAATCTCTCAGAGGTCCCTTTTGTTTGGATCTTTTCGTGTCCAGGACCAATTTTCAAATTTACCCTTATTTCAGCTGGCGTCCGGATCCGGAGGCAGAGGCCATAGATGCTTTCCTTCATCCATGGCCCCCTCAGAAAGCGTATGCTTTCCAACCTTTTTCGATGATCCCGAGGACAATTTCAATGGTTCGCAGGGATCTCTTATGTCTGACAATAGTGACCCCCTTTTGGCCAAACCCAGTCTTGGTATCCCTCCCTTCTGGAGATGTCCATTTCTCCCCCAATTCTTTTTCCTCCCCTTCCTCATCTGTTAGTCAACCCAGAGGGCGATTATCACAGTCTAATTCTCCAAGGGTCTCTTCTCCTGATAACATGGACAATATCAGGGGACCCTGGTCCCTCCGAGGCCTTTCGGAGGGAGCTAGGTCCCTCATTGAAGATTCCTGGGCCCCAGGCACCCGCAAGTGTTATTTTGCCGCATGGTCAAAGTGGTCTAGCTGGTTCCTGCGAAGGAACTTGGATCCCGTTTATTCTGATTTGAATAATATTATTAACTATCTTTCCCTTCTTTTTGACTCTGGTCTGGCTTACAGAACCATCAATGTTCATAGGTCAGCTATTTCAGCCAGACATAGTTTAGTTAACAACTCTCCTGTTGGCAAACATCCTTTAGTTTGTAGAATTCTTAAAGCTATCAGATTAAAACGTCCTCCTGTTCCCAAACACGAGTTTTTCTGGGATATTGATCTCATTTTTTCTCTTTTCAAATCCTGGCCTGATAATAATTTGTTATCCCTAAAACAACTTTCTGCTAAATTAGCCACTCTTCTTTGCCTTATCTCCTTCAGGAGAGTATCTGATGTGAAAGCTTTGGATTGGAACTCTAAACGTTTCTCTCCAGAGGGAGTTACCTTTTTTCTTTCTCGAAGAACTAAAACTTTATCTACATCTATTTTCTATCCTTATCTCCCTTCCGAGCCTTCTCTGTGTGTAGTTGAATGCCTGAAGTCATATGAATCTAGAACCTTAACCTTTAGAAAATCTAACCTCAACCAACTTCTAATTTCCTTTATTCCTCCTCACGCTCCTATTACTTCTACCTCTATTGCTAGGTGGGTTAAATGGGTCATGAAAGAGGCTGGTATTAACATTTATTTCACAGCTCATTCCGTCAGAGGTTCTGCTGCTTAAAAAGCCTTCTTAAAAGCGGCCCCTCTCCAACAAATTCTTCTTGCTGCAGATTGGTCCTCTGATTCCATATTCAAACAATTCTATTTCAGACCCATTCAACATGCCTCTCTTAACTTGTTTTCTTAATATGCTTTAAACTTGCATAAAATATGAGTCTCTGGTCTTGTAATAAAATTCCGATTATCCTATTATCTTGAAGGAATAATCTAGATTTTATTAAAGACACAGAGACGAGTATTTTCCCTCCTCAAAATATAATTGAAAAAATATATATTTTCTCCCACCCTATCTTATTATTATATGTTATTAATATCTTTTGTCTTTAACAGTATCCATGTAATTTCAATACACTTTCATCATCTGGATTCTTCCCTACAACTCAAAAGTTTCAGCATTCATCCACTGAAGTCTGGACATCTATTTGGTCTTCAATCAAGTTCAACTGTTCATGGAACTCCTTCTATCAATTCTACAAGAAAATGACTTTTTTCATCCTTTGTTGCTTCGGACTGTTTGGTTTCCTCATGATGCTTAATATTTTATTTCTTTTGAGCATCAACTAGAAAGAGGGAGTATGTTGGCTGTGTGCTCAGTTTATAGTCTAGTCTCTGTGCTGATTGGCTGTTTTTTCTCTCATTATAACAAGCTTATGTTAGCTTCTTATTATGTATTATGTTTTTACCTTTAATGTTATTGTTCTTTAAAAGGCTGCATTGAGTAGTAAAGAAAGATTTATGCATAAAATACTCGTCTCTGTGTCTTTAATAAAATCTAGATTATTCCTTCAAGATAATAGGATAATCGGAATTTTTCATCAGGATAAGGCAGTTTTGCGGACTTCTTTTCAATTTTTACCTAAGGTTGTGAATTCTAACAACATTAATAGAGAAATTGTTGTCCCTTCCTTGTGTCCTAATCCTAAGAATTCTTTGGAAAGATCCTTACATTCTCTGGATGTGGTAAGAGCTTTGAAATATTATGTGGAAGCTACTAAAGATTTCAGGAAGACCTCCAGTCTGTTTGTTTTATTTTCTGGTCCTAGGAAAGGTCAGAAGGCTTCTGCTATTTCCTTGGCTTCTTGGTTGAAACTTTTGATTCATCAAGCTTATTTGGAGTCGGGTCAGGCCCCGCCTCAGAGAATTACAGCTCATTCTACTAGATCAGTCTCCACTTTGTGAGCCTTTAAGAATGAAGCTTCAGTTGATCAGATTTGCAAAGCGGCAACTTGGTCCTCTTTGCATACATTTACTAAATTCTACCGTTTTGATGTATTTGCTTCTTCAGAAGCAGTTTTTGGTAGAAAAGTTCTTCAGGCAGTTGTTTCAGTTTGATTCTTCTGCTTTTGATTTAAGTTTTTTTCTTTCATTTATGAAAATAAACTTATTTTCTTTTGGGTTGTGGATTAATTTTTTCAGCGGAAAATGGCTGTTTTTATTTTTATCCCTCCCTCTCTAGTGACTCTTGCGTGGAGTTCCACATCTTGGGTATTGCTATCCCATATGTCACTAGCTCATGGACTCTTGCCAATTACATGAAAGAAAACATAATTTATGTAAGAACTTACCTGATAAATTCATTTCTTTCATATTGGCAATAGTCCATGAGGCCCACTCTTTTTTATGCTGGTTATGATTTTTTTTGTATAAAGCACAATTATATTCAAATTTATTTTGTTGATGCTTTCTACTCCTTTCTTTATCACCCCACAAGAACTGCTGGTGCAATGATAAATGCCAACAGTGTATGCTGTCAGCATTTATCGATGTGCAGCAGCCATGATCCGCTATATCAGATCATGTCCGCTGGCACAATCACAAATATGCCCCTATATATTTATATATATATTCTATGGATTATATGAGAATTTTCACAGTATATTTAATAATTTAACATAATTATTATTTATATTTTTTTATATTTTGCATTTAATATTTTCCTTAAGATAAAAGCGTTTTCATGTGCGCTAACCCAACAAGATGTTAGACTTAAAGCCCTTTGCAGTCAAATACATGGCCATATACCATATACCTTTTAACTCTTATAACTTTTTTATTTTAATATTTATTTGAATAATTTTTATCAGATAGTTTATATGAGTGTAACTGTAATTTGAAATATAATTATGTTGTGTTTGGTGCAACTTTCATTTAACTTACTACCCATTACACAAGGTTTTCAGTCACAATTACCTGACTAGCGTAAAATGCAATTGCACTCCACTTTCGCATTTACTTTCAACTTGTAATACAAGTGCAAATAAACGCGCCTGCAATATTCTTATTTCGTGCGCACGCAAATGTTAATGCACCACTTTTAATTTAGCTCTAAGCCTTTTACAGAGACAGAGGAGACATATCCTGTAGCATATCAGTCTGATCCTGCCAAAAGATAGTCCAGGCGCAAAATACCAGGCAATTCTCCTCTGAACGAGAGAAAACAACAAACCCCAGACATATGTTTCGGCCTCTCTGGCTACATGCAATATGCACACTCCCTTGCAAGTCCCAGGACTAGCATCCTGGTTGGCTGCTTAAAGTTTCTTTACAATGGGATGTGGCTACAGAGAAAATTTTGAGGTAAAATATTTTCCTTTTCTACATATGGATGTTCAGGTGACATTTCCCTGTCAGCTTTTTCCAACTATGCTGCATCACTTTCAAGTGCTTCAACATTTAGGTAGCATGTCCCTTTTAATAAGTTTTAGCAGCCACAGCCCCTCTGATAGAATGAGCACCAGAACAGATGCCAATACCAGCTTCTCTCATAATCCTTTTCACACAGAGAAAAATGTTAGTGGATGAAACTGCACCATGGCCCATATTTATCAAGCTCCGTACGGAGCTTGAAGGGCCGTGTTTCTGGCAAGTCTTCAGACTCGCCAGAAACACAAGTTATGAAGCAGCGGTCTAAAGACCGCTGCTCCATAACCTGTCCGCCTGCTCTGAGCACGTGGACAGGAATCGCCGGAAATCAACCAGATCGAATACGATCGCCTGCTGGCAGCCGATTGGCCGCGAGTCAGCGGGGGGCGGCGTTGCACCAGCAGCTCTTGTGAGCTGCTGGTGCAATGTTAAATGTGGAGAGCGTATTGGTCTCCGCATTCAGCGATGTCTTGCGGACCTGATCCGCACTGTCGGATCAGGTCCGCAAGACATTTGATAAATAGGGGCCCATGAGTGGAATAATAAGTTAGAAATTTAGAATAGTGTGATCTCATTAATATTGTTTTATATTGATGTTTGACACAATCAACCTCAAAAAAAATTTTGGTTGATAAATTTAAGTATGAAAACAGAGAAACAGAAGATTAAAAACAGTTCTCATCCATAAAATCAAGTCTCTGATACACTATAACAAACGGGGACTTCCATAAAGCAACTCTCCCATTCTACGCTTCCATATAAGATAAACAACGAGCAAGTACCTCCTTAGCTTCCTGAGATAAGGAGATGGTATGAGAGTAAGCTAAATGTTTTCAAATAGGATTTTAGACTTTGAAAAGCTTGATGTGAAGCAGAGAAAATAGCCTGAATTGAAGATGATTGATGGCCTACTTTTCAGACCAATTTCCTGAAAGGACTATATTTCTTTTTTACAGTATTGGAAATCCATATGTTATTGATTGTGTTTTTCATTTGGGAAATTAAAGGTAGCTGAGATTTCAAAGTCTAGGAAAAGGAATTATTTTGGCAGGGGAAAAACTGATTTATCTGTATTGATAAAGAAACAAATTATCTAAGGTTTGAACTGTGAGATTCAAATTAATTAGAAGCTAGTTTGTATGTTGGTTCATAATTGTGTCCAAATAAATTATAGGATGAACACACTGAATATGAAACCAAGAGAAATAGTCCACATTTTGTGAGAAAAAAATTTCTTTAATTTTGAAGGATTACATGTTGCTGGCTTTACTCTGAATGGAGGTCTTGGTGCACTGATTCTCTAGGGTCAAGAGTCACTTGGTAAACATTTTGAGGAAGGAGTTCATGGAAAGGCCTATTGGATCACAGATGTTATTTGTCATTTGCTGATGAGAAATAGCCAGGAAAGAAGCAGCCATTAACTTCCCTGTCCCTTCTTGCCTTCTTATGTTTAATATTATTTGTGAAGCAATTCCTTGGTTTAAAAAGATGGTTGAGGTGACATTTTTTGTCAACCATTATGAACCTATAAGACAGAAGTAAGAACAGCATGGAGACCTATCTGCAGGTGTATATAATTCATGGTAAGTAATTACTTGCTTTATGAGTGTTATTATCTACATGGGAATCCATTTGCTGTACTGGAAGGACAGTTGGCTGTTTGTGAAGTATGGCACTAAACTGTGGGGGATACTGCCAATATTGGAGTTACATTACTATAATGTGGGGATATGGGTACTAGCTTTATGAAGCTAAAATCACTGCAGTTGGTGCAGTACTGTGTATCTGGAAGGCTTTTTGAGGTCTTTTAGCAGTATGGGCTTTAAATCAAAGCATTATTTGGGGTACTGGAAAAAGGGGGTGAAATTACTGTCCCGCATGTCACTCACCTAGAATACAAGTTTTGCGCTATAGAGGGTAGTTAATGAATGCAACAAAAGTTGCGTTATTTCACCCTTCATAGCGCTGCCATTACGAGTTTTTGAAAGCCGACTTGTGCGTGTGATATGGTTGCGTTGAGCTCCATACCGCACAAAATACAAGTGCTGCTTTGACGTCCTCGTGCACGCATTCCCCGTAGACATCAATGGGGAGAGAGTGTCAGAAAAAACCTAACACCTGTGTTCGCAGAATGAAAAGCTCCGTAACGCAGCCCCATTGTGTAATGGTTTTTTTTTCATTTTGGGGTGGATTTTTTTTTTTAGAATAGCCATTTTTTATTTTTAATGGGCAGCAAAAGAGCTGAATGCCCTTTTAAGGGCAATGCCCATACAAATGCCCTTTTCAGGGCAATGGGTAGATTAGGTTTTACTTTATTCTTATTTTGGGGGGTGGGGGTTTGTATACTGTTAGGGGGTGTATGTTTTTCTTTTGTAGAGAAAGAGCTGATTTCTTTAGGGCAATGTCCTACGAAAGGCCCTTTTAAGGGCCCTTGGTAGTTTACTATAGATTAGGGTTTTTTATTTTGAAGTGTTTTTTTTTAAAACAGGGTAATAGAGAAGAAATAATTTTTATTGTTTTGGATAATTTCGTTTGTTCTTTTTTGTAATGGTAGTTTTTTTATTTTTTGTAATTTTGGTGGTTTTTATTTTTTGTAATGGTAAAGTAGTTTTTTTTTATTTTTGGAATGTTAGGTTTTATTTCACAGGTAAGTTTGTATTTATTTTAACTAGGTAGTTAGTAAATAGTTAATAACTATTTACTAACTAGTGTACCTAGTTAAAATAAATACAAACTTTCCTGTGAAATAAAAATAAACCTAAGCTAGCTACAATATAACTATAAGTATGTATTTAGTTTTAAATAGACATTATTTAGTTAATAATTGTAACTTTAATTTAGCTCTTTTAATTATGTTAAAGTTAGGGGGTGTTAGTGTTAGGGTTAGGTTTAGGGGTTAATAGTTTAATTTAGTGGTAGTGATGTGGGAGGCCAGAGGTTTAGGGGTTAATAGCTTTATTTAGTGATGGCGCTGTCAGGGAGCAATGGAATAGGGGTTAATATCTTTATTATAGTGGGGGCAATTTGGAGTGCAGGGGAATAGGGGTTAATAACTTTAGTATAGTGGCGACGATGTCGGGGAGCGGCGGAATAGGGTTTAAATTTTTTTATTAGTTGCGGCGATGTCGGGAGCCGCAGATTAGGGGTTAATAGGTTTAATATAGTTAAATAAATAGTGGGGACATAGGAGCGCCACCCAAAGGGGGCTTAAGTGTGCTGGTGGAAATGCTGGGCCCAAAGAGATTATCAATATGGGTGTGTAATGGCCAAAAAACAACACATAGTACTGTATTACTAAAGAGCGTAGAAATAGTACTGTATTAATAACACATAATACTGACAATAAAGATTATATAAAAAAAATATGTTATATATAAAAACGGTTTTATTCCAAGGAATATATGGAACAAGACTGCTAGAACTATGTAGCAATTTAGCAGAGTTAGTCACAATCTAAAGTAAAATATTTAAAAAGCAACAGTGAAAAACATATGTCAAACATATGACAAAATAAGGGTAAAAAAAAAAATGATAAAGGGACGTCCCATATATAAAGCAACGATCTAGTCCCAAAGTCTATACAGTCACAAAGAGTAAAAAATCCAGTGGAGGTCAAGTGTGGAAGGATCCAGAGAAGAGAGAGGAAAGTGCTATTATCCAGGGGAGGAAAATATTTTATTCAAAACTTCTGTTTCAGAGTAACAACATCTAAAAGGTACCTGTGAAAGAAAAAACAAACAGATGCACAAAAACAGAAAAAGCTAGCTAAACTAAAAGGAAAAGTGCTCACATATACAAATAGGAACTCGGACTGGTATGTCACAGGAGGTCAACACGTTTCGGCCGACTGAGAGGCCTTTATCAAGACTATACCAGCTTAATTTAGAGTTTTACTATTTAAAGGCTAACTTAGCCAATCAAAGAAAGGGGGTGTGGCGAGTTTTAGGCGCCAAATGTACATATGGACCAAAGTCTGGATAGATACTTCCGGGTAAGTAAACACTTCCGGGTAGCTAAGCTCCAGAGCCACCATTTTGGTTAGGGGCAAAACATTTATGGCCAATTGTTTAAAATTAGTGGCCAATTGTTTAAAATAGTGTATGGTACTTATCTAGATAATGTATAGTGTTTATGATATACAGTACATTTGTTCAAAAATATGAAAGAGTATATGCAATGTGCTTTAAGATATAGAGAGTGTTTTACCAGAAGAAGACTTCCGGGTGGAAGTGACTAAATCGCCATTTTATTTAAGGGCAAAGATGGTCGATTCTTTTAACCAGTTTTACTGGATGCTTATAAATAAATAAGGCCTAGATTTAGAGTTGGGCGGTAGCCGTCAAAACCAGCGTTAGAGGCTCCTAACGCTGGTTTTTACCGCCCTCTGGTATTTGGAGCCAGTCATTAAAGGGTCTAACGCTCACTTTCCAGCCGCGACTTTTCCATACCGCAGATCCCCTTACGTCAATTGCGTATCCAATCTTTTCAATGGGATCTTTCTAACGCCGGGAGTCGTGGCTGAAGTGAGCGTTAGAAATCTAACAACAAAACTCCAGCCGCAGAAAAAAGTCAGTAGTTAAGAGCTTTCGGGGCTAACGCTGGTTTATAAAGCTCTTAACTACTGTGCTCTAAAGTACACTAACACCCATAAACTACCTATGTACCCCTAAACCGAGGTCCCCCCACATCGCCGCCACTCTATTAAAATTTTTTAACCCCTAATCTGCCGACCGCACGCCGCTGCCACCTACGTTATCCCTATGAACCCCTAATCTGCTGCCCCTAACACCGCCGACCCCTATATTATATTTATTAACCCCTAATCTGCCCCCCTCACCGTCGCCTCCACCTGCCTACACTTATTAACCCCTAATCTGCCGAGCGGACCGCAACGCTACTATAATAAAGTTATTAACCCCTAATCCGCCTCACTCCCGCCTCAATAACCCTATAATAAATAGTATTAACCCCTAATCTGCCCTCCCTAACATCGCCGACACCTAACTTCAAGTATTAACCCCTAATCTGCCGATCGGAGCTCACCGCTACTCTAATAAATTTTTTAACCCCTAAAGCTAATTCTAACCCTAACACCCCCCCTAAGTTAAATATAATTTTATTCTAACGAAATAAATTAACTCTTATTAAATAAATTATTCCTATTTAAAGCTAAATACTTACCTGTAAAATAAACCCTAATATAGCTACAATATAAATTATAATTATATTGTAGCTATTTTAGGATTAATATTTATTTTACAGGCAACTTTGTATTTATTTTAACCAGGTACAATAGCTATTAAATAGTTAATAACTATTTAATAGTTACCTAGTTAAAATAATTACAAAATTACCTGTAAAATAAATCCTAACCTAAGTTACAATTAAACCTAACACTACACTATCAATAAATTAATTAAATAAAATACCTACAAATAAATACAGTTAAATAAACTAACTAAAGTACAAAAAATAAAAAAGAACTAAGTTACAAAAAATAAAAAAAATATTTACAAACATTAGAAAAATATTACAACAATTTTAAACTAATTACACCTACTCTAAGCCCCCTAATAAAATAACAAAGCCCCCCAAAATAAAAAAATGCCCTACCCTATTCTAAATTAAAAAAGTTCAAAGCTCTTTTACCTTACCAGCCCTGAAAAGGGCCCTTTGCGGGGCATGCCCCAAAGAATTCAGCTCTTTTGCCTGTAAAAAAAACACATACAATACCCCCCCCCCAACATTACAACCCACCACCCACATACCCCTAATCTAACCCAAACCCCCCTTAAATAAACCTAACACTAAGCCCCTGAAGATCTCCCTACCTTGTCTTCACCTCACCGGGTTCAGCGATCAGCCCAGAAGAGGGTCCGAAGTCTTGATCCAAGCGGCGGCTGAAGAACTCCATCATCGGGCTGAAGTCGGAAGTCCATCATCGGGATGAAGTCTTCTATCAAGCCGCATCTTCATTCTTCTTTCTTCCGGAGCGGAGCGGAGCCATCTTCTTCCAAGCCGACGCGGAACATCCTCTTCAACCGACGCCTACTCACCGAATGACGGTTCCTTTAAATGACGTCATCCAAGATGGCGTCCCTCGAATTCCGATTGGCTGATAGGATTCTATCAGCCAATCGGAATTAAGGTAGGAATATTCTGATTGGCTGATGGAATCAGCCAATCAGATTCAAGTTCAATCCGATTGGCTGATTAGATCAGCCAATCAGATTGAGCTCACATTCTATTGGCTGTTCCGATCAGCCAATAGAATGCGAGCTCAATCTGATTGGCTGATTGGATCAGCCAATCGGATTGAACTTGAATCTGATTGGCTGATTCCATCAGCCAATCAGAATATTCCTACCTTAATTCCGATTGGCTGATAGAATCCTATCAGCCAATCGGAATTCGAGGGACGCCATCTTGGATGACGTCATTTAAAGGAACCGCCATTCGGCGAGTAGGCGTCGGTTGAAGAGGATGTTCCGCGTCGGCTTGGAAGAAGATGGCTCCGCTCCACTCCGGAAGAAAGAAGATTGAAGATGCGGCTTGATAGAAGACTTCATCCCGATGATGGACTTCCGACTTCAGCCCGATGATGGAGTTCTTCAGCCGCCACTTGGATCAAGACTTCGGACCCTCTTCTGGACCGATCGCTGAACCCGGTGAGGTGAAGACAAGGTAGGGAGATCTTCAGGGGCTTAGTGTTAGGTTTATTTAAGGGGGGTTTGGGTTAGATTAGGGGTATGTGGGTGGTGGGTTGTAATGTTGGGGGGGGGTATTGTATGTGTTATTTTTACAGGCAAAAGAGCTGAATTCTTTGGGGCATGCCCCGCAAAGGGCCCTTTTCAGGGCTGGTAAGGTAAGAGCTTTGAACTTTTTTAATTTAGAATAGGGTAGGGCATTTTTTTATTTTGGGGGGCTTTGTTATTTTATTAGGGGGCTTAGAGTAAGTGTAATTAGTTTAAAATTGTTGTAATATTTTTCTAATGTTTGTAAATATTTTTTTATTTTTTGTAACTTAGTTCTTTTTTATTTTTTGTACTTTAGTTAGTTTATTTAATTGTATTTATTTGTAGGTATTTTATTTAATTAATTTATTGATAGTGTAGTGTTAGGTTTAATTGTAGATAATTGTAGGTATTTTATTTAATTAATTTATTGATAGTGTAGTGTTAGGTTTAATTGTAGATAATTGTAGGTATTGTATTTAATTAATTTATTGATAGTGTAGTGTTAGGTTTAATTGTAACTTAGGTTAGGATTTATTTTACAGGTAATTTTGTAATTATTTTAACTATTTTAGCTATTAAATAGTTCTTAACTATTTAATAGCTATTGTACCTGGGTAAAATAAATACAACGTTGCCTGTAAAATAAATATTAATCCTAAAATAGCTATAATATAATTATAATTTATATTGTAGCTATATTAGGGTTTATTTTACAGGTAAGTATTTAGCTTCAAATAGGAATAATTTATTTAATAAGAGTTAATTTATTTCGTTAGATAAAAATTATATTTAACTTAGGGGGGTGTTAGTGTTAGGGTTAGACTTAGCTTTAGGGGTTAATCCATTTATTACAGTAGCTGCGAGATTCAGTCGGCAGATTAGGGGTTAATAATTGAAGTTAGGTGTCGGCGATGTTAGGGAGGGCAGATTAGGGGTTAATACTATTTATTATAGGGTTATTGAGGCGGGAGTGAGGCGGATTAGGGGTTAATAACTTTATTATAGTAGCGGTGCGGTCCGCTCGGCAGATTAGGGGTTAATAAGTGTAGGCAGGTGGAGGCGACGTTGTGGGGGGGCAGATTAGGGGTTAATAAATATAATATAGGGGTCGGCGGTGTTAGGGGCAGCAGATTAGGGGTACACAGGGATAATGTAGGTAGCGGCGGTTTACGGAGCGGCAGATGAGGGGTTAAAAAAAATATGCAGGTGTCAGCGATAGTGGGGGCGGCAGATTAGGGGTTAATAAGTGTAAGGTTAGGGGTGTTTAGACTCGGGGTTCATGTTAGGGTGTTAGGTGCAGACTTAGGAAGTGTTTCCCCATACAAAACAATGTGGCTGCGTTAGGAGCTGAACGCTGCTTTTTTGCAGGTGTTAGGTTTTTTTTCAGCTCAAATGGCCCCATTGTTTTCTATGGGGGAATCGTGCACGATCACGTTTTTTAAGCTGGCCGCGTCCGTAAGCACTGCTGGAATTTAGAGTTGCAGTGGCGTTAAATTATGCTCTACGCTCCCTTTTTGGAGCCTAACGCACTGAAAACCCAGCCATTCTGTGAACTCTAAATACCAGCGGTATTTAAAAGGTGCGGGGGGAAAAAAGCACGAGTAGCTAACGCACCCCTTTGGCCGCCAAACTCTAAATCTAGCCGTAAGTAAATAGTGTGCAGTGATAGCGCTAAAGTAGCGTGTGTTCTATGTCAAAAATGCCTTTGTATAGTAATACAGTGTCGAGTTATATGGCTTATTAAAAAGTAAAAAGCAGTGCAGAGGGGCGCCATTTTGGATAAGGGCAAGGGAATTAAAATAAGGGCAAGGGAATTAAAATAATAATTATAATAGTGGATATAATTCTAATAATGAAATACTATTTATTGTGAAATATACCAAAAAAAAGAAAAAAATGAGAAAAAGATAAAACAGGAACAGGCCGTTATATAAAGATCCATACATAAGAGGAAAGATGATGACATTTTTGCATTCAGATATAGAGAACAAACATCATCTGTAATGTCAGTACATTAATCACATGAAGTTACAATAAATAAATATACAATGTATGCATGAACAAAGTAATTCACAATAGTTACAAGTGAAAATAGCTGTAACAGTTTGTAATGTTATCTTACAGAAGCAGCCTATAGCAGTTGTGTAAGATGTTTTACATACAGATTGGAAACATTTATGCAAACATTTATAAAACCTATATTTTTAAAAAGCTCAAATAAGAGTTTGCACATAAATTAACAAACTTTGTTGCGATTATCACATGAGGGGATTAAACATATGTGGGGATATAAAAACATATGTATAAAAGGCATGCATACAAAAAATACATACACAAAAAAGAAATATATAAAGTATATATATATAAAAGAACAGCCCGAGTTCCAGGTGAGACACTTGAAAACTATACTTAAAATATAAAATATACATCAGATAATTTCATTGAAAATATGAAATTGTGTATGTATATACATATATAAAAATATATAATATGTGTATGTTTGTGTATGTGTATTATGTATATATGTGTATATGTATATATGTATATATATATATATATATATATATATATATATATATATATATATATATATAATATATATAAAAAATATATACTGTATATTATATTATATATTTATAATATATATATATTATATATATATATATATATTTATATACATTTTTTATGTGTGTGTATATACATATATATATATATATATATATATATATAAATACACAAAACAATTAAAATTCCTTTGAATTGCTGCACCATGTTGGACTCTTTAATATAGTCTTCCCTGTTTAGGATGACTAGGCCCCCACCTTTATCCGCCGGTTTAATGGTTAGATCCTGATTGGATTCTAGACTCTTAATAGTCTCAAGTTGTTTTCTAGTTACTGGTGCGACTAAGTTTTTTAATGTCATTGCACACTAATCTTTCAAAAGATTCAATGGCTACACCTTTACTGGTGGTAGGATAAAAGGTAGATTTGGGTCTTAAAGTAGTGTGTACAAAATTATCTCCATTACTGGAGTAAGAGCTCTTAGAGTTGTCTAGAGGTAATTTCAGAATGCCTTTTATACATATGTTTCTATATCCGCACATATGTTTAATTCCCTCATGTGATAATCGCAACAAAGTTTGTTAATTTATGTGCAAACTCTTATTTGAGCTTTTTAAAAATATAGGTTTGATAAATGTTTGCATAAATGTTTCCAATCTGTATGTAAAACATCTTACACAACCGCTATAGGCTGCTTCTGTAAGATAACATTACAAACTGTTATGGCTATTTTCACTTTTAACTATTGTGAATTACTTTGTTCATGCATACATTGTATATTTATTTATTGTAGCTTCATGTGAGAAGGGGGAGAGAGAGAGCCCAAAAGAGAGGGGGAGAAAGTGCAAAGAGAGGGGAGAGAGAGAACGCAAAAGAGAGGAGGAGAGAGGAGGAGAGAGAGAACGCAAAAGAGAGGGGGAGAGAGTCAGAGCAAAAGAGAGGGGGAAGAGAGAAAAAGAGAGGGGGAGAGAGAGCAATAGAGAGGGGAGAGAGCGCAAAAGAGAGGGGAGAGAGGGCAAAAGAGATGGGGAGAGCGTAAAAACAGAGGCGGAGAGAGAGCAAAAGAGATGGGGGAAGCAAAAGAGAGGGGGGAGAGAGAGCAATAGAGAGGGGAGAAAGCACAAAAGAGAGGGGGAGAGAGAGCAAAAAGAGAGGGGGAGAGAGAGAGTAAAAGAGAGGGGGAGAGAGAGAGCGCAAAAGAGAGGGGGAAGAGAGAGAAAAAGAGAAGGGGGAAGAGAGAGCAAAAGAGAGGGGGAGAGAGAGAGCAAAAGAGAGGGGGGAGAGAGAGAGCAAAAGAGATGGGAAACAGAGAGAGCAAAAGAGAGGGGGGAGAGAGAGCAAGAGAGAGGGGGAGACAGAGAGAGCAAAAGAGAGGGGAAGAGAGAGAGAGCAAAAAATAGGGGAGAGAGAGCAAAAGAGAGGGGGTGAGAAAGAGAGAGCAAAAATAGAGGGGGAGAGAGAAAAAGAGAGGGAGGGGAGAGAGAGCAAAAGAGATGGGGGAGAGAAAGAGAGCAAAAGAGAGGGGGAGAGAGAGAGAGCAAAAGAGAGGGGAGAGAGCAAAAGAGAGGGGGGGAGAGAGAGAGCAAAAGAGAGGGGGAAAGAGAGAGCAAAAGAGAGGGGGAGAGAGAGAGCAAAAGAGAGGGGGAGAGAGCAAAAGAGAGGGGGGGAGAGAGAGAGCAAAAGAGATGGGAAACAGAGAGAGCAAAAGAGAGGGGGGGAGAGAGAGCAAGAGAGAGGGGGGGAGACAGAGAGAGCAAATGAGAGGGGAAGAGAGAGAGAGCAAAAAAATAGGGGAGAGAGAGCAAAAGAGAGGGGGTGAGAAAGAGAGAGCAAAAATAGAGGGGGAGAGAGCAAAAGAGAGGGAGGGGAGAGAGAGCAAAAGAGATGGGGGAGAGAAAGAGAGCAAAAGAGAGGGGGGAGAGAGAGAGAGAGCAAAAGAGAGGGGGAGATAGAGAGCAAAAGAGAGGGGGGGGGGAGAGAGAGCAAAAGAGAGGGGGAGAGAGAGAGCACAAAAGAGGGGGAGAGAGAGCGAGCTCAAAAGAGAGGGGAAGAGAGCGCAAAAGAGAAGGGGAAGAGAGAGAGAGCGCAAAAGAGAGGGGGAGAGAGCGCATAAGAGAGGGGGGAGAGAGAGAGCAGAAAAGAGAGGGGGAGAGAGAGAGCAAAAAAGAGAGGGGGGAAAGAGAGAGCGCAATAGAGAGGGTTAGAGAGAGCGCAAAAGAGAGGGGAGAGAGAGAGAGAGCACAGTAGTTAAGAGCTTTATGAACCGGCGTTAGCCCAGAAAGCTCTTAATTCCTTGCTTTTTTCTGTGGCTGGAGTCTTGTCGTTAGATTTCTAATGCTCACTTCAGCCAAGACTCTAAATACCGGCGTTAAAAAGATCCCATTGAAAAGATAGGATACGCAATTGACGTAAGGGGATCTGCGGTATGGAAAAGTCGCGGCTGGAAAGTGAGCGTTAGACCCTTTCCTGACTGAGTCTAAATACCAGCAGGCGGCCAAAACCAGTGTTAGGACCCCCTAACGCTGGTTTTGACGGCTAACGCAGAACTCTAAATCTAGGCGATAGTATTTAATGTGTATTTCACATTTTCGATGAAATTATCTGATGTATATTATATACTTTAAGTATAGTTTTCAAGTGTCTCACCTGGAACTCGGGCTGTTCTTATTTATATATATTTATTTTTTTATGTATGTATTTTTTGTATGTATGCCTTTTATACATATGTTTTTATATCCGCACATATGTTTAATCCCCTCATGTGATAATCGCAACAAAGTTTGTTAATTTATGTGCAAACTCTTATTTGAGCTTTTTAAAAATATAGGTTTGATAAATGTTTGCATAAATGTTTCCAATCTGTATGTAAAACATCTTACACAACCGCTATAGGCTGCTTCTGTAAGATAACATTACAAACTGTTACGGCTATTTTCACTTTTAACTATTGTGAATTACTTTGTTCATGCATACATTGTATATTTATTTATTGTAGCTTCATGTGAGAAGGGGGAGAGAGAGAGCGCAAAAGAGAGGGGGAGAAAGTGTAAAGAGAGGGGAGAGAGAGCGCAAAAGAGAGGAGGAGAGAGGAGGAGAGAGAGAATGCAAAAGAGAGGGGGAGAGAGTCAGAGCAAAAGAGAGGGGGAAGAGAGAAAAAGAGAGGGGGGAGAGAGAGCAATAGAGAGGGGAGAGAGTGCAAAAGAGAGGGGAGAGAGGGCAAAAGATGGGGAGAGCAAAACAGAGGGGGAGAGAGAGCAAAAGAGATGGGGGAAGCAAAAGAGAGGGGGGAGAGAGAGCAATAGAGAGGGGAGAGAGCCAAAAGAGAGGGGGGAGAGAGAGAGCAAAAGAGAGGGGGAGAGAGAGAGTAAAAGAGAGGGGGAGAGAGAGAGCGCAAAAGGAGAGGGGGAAGAGAGAGAAAAAGAGAAGGGGGAAGAGAGAGCAAAAGAGAGGGGGAGAGAGAGAGCAAAAGAGAGGGGAGAGGGGAGAGCAAAAGAGATGGGAAACAGAGAGAGCAAAAGAGAGGGGGGAGAGAGAGCAAAAGAGAGGTAGAGAGAGAGGGGGAGAGAAAGAGAGCAAAAGACTGGGAGAGAGAGCAAAAAAATGGGGGGAGAGAGAGCAAAAGAGAGGGGGAGAGAGAGAGAGAGCAAAAGAGAGGGGGAGAGAGCAAAAGAGAGGGAGGGGAGAGAGAGCAAAAGAGATGGGGGGGGAGAAAGAGAGCAAAAGAGATGGGGAGAGAGAGAGCAAAAGAGAGGGGGAGAGAGAGAGCAAAAGAGAGGGGGGGAGAGAGAGAGCAAAAGAGAGGGGGGAGAGAGAGAGCACAAAAGAGGGGGAGAGAGAGCGAGCTCAAAAGAGAGGGGGAGAGAGCACAAAAGAGAAGGGGGAGAGAGAGAGAGCGCAAAAGAGAGGGGGAGAGAGCGCATAAGAGAGGGGGGAGAGAGAGCAAAAGAGAGGGGGAGAGAGCACAAAAGAGAAGGGGGAGAGAGAGAGCGCAATAGAGAGGGTTTAGAGAGAGCACAAAAGAGAGGGGAGAGAGAGAGAGCAAAAGAGAGAGGGGGGAGAGAGAGAGAGACAAAGAGAGGGGGAGACAGAGAGAGCAAACGAGAGGGGGAGAGGAGAGAGAGAGCAAAAGAGAGGGTGATACAGAGAGAGCAAAAGTGAGGGGAGAGAAAGAGCAAAAGAGAGGGGAGAAAGAGCAAAAGAGAGTGGGGGGAGAGAGAGAGCAAAAGAGAGGTGGTAGAGAGAGAGAGCAAAAGAGAGGGGGAGAGAGAGAGCAAAAGAGAGGGGGAGAGACAGAGAGCGCAAAAGAGAGGGGGAGAGAGAGAGAGAGAGAGCAAAAGAGAGGGGGAGAGAGAGAGAGAGCAAAAGAGAAGGGGGAGAGAGAGAGCAAAAGAGAGGGAAAGACAGAGAGAGCAAAAGAGAGGGGAGAGAGCACAAAGAGAGGGGGAGGACAGAGAGAGGCAAAAGTGAGGGGAGAGAGCAAAGAGAGAGGGGAGAGAGCAAAAGAGAGGGAGGGGAGAAAGAGGAGCAAAAGAGAGGTGGTAGAGAGAGAGAGAAAAAGAGAGGGAGAGAAAGAGAGCACAAAGAGAGGGGGAGAGAGAGAGCAAAAGAGAGGGGGAGAGAGCACAAAAGAAAAGGGGGAGAGAGAGCACAAAAGAGAGGGGGAGAGAGCGCAAAAGAGAGGGGGGAGAGAGAGCGCAAAAAGAGTGGGGAGAGAGCACAATAGAGGGGGGAGAAAGAGAGCGCAAAAGAGAGGGGGAGAGAGAGAGCACAAAAGAGAGGGGAGAGAGAGCGCAAAAGAGAGGGTGAGAGAGAGCACAAAAGAGAGGGGGAGAGAGAGCAAAAGAGAGGGGGGGAGTGAGAGCAAAAGAGAGGGGGGAAAGAGAGAACAAAAGAGATGGTGAGAGAGAGAGAGCAAAAGAGAGGGTAAGAGAGAGAGCAAAAGAGAGGGGGAGAGAGCGCAAAAGAGAAGGGGGAGAGAGAGCACAAAAGAGGGGGGAGAGAGCGCAATAGAGAGGGGGGAGAGAGCAGAAAAGAGAGGGAGGAACGAGAGAGTGCAATAGAGAGGGGGAGAGAGAGCGCAAAAGAGAGGGGGGAGAGAGAGAGCAAAAGAGAGGGGGAGACAGAGAGAGCAAAAGAGAGGGGGAGACAGAGAGAGCAAAAGTGAGGGGAGGGAAAGAGCAAAAGAGAGAGGGGAGAGAGCAAAAGAGAGGGAGGGGAGAGAGAGAGCAAAAGAGAGGTGGTAGAGAGAGAGAGCAAAAGAGAGGGAGAGAAAGAGAGCACAAAAGAGAGGCGGAGAGAGGGCAATAGAGAGAGGGAGAAAGAGAGCGCAAAAGAGAGAGGGGAGAGAGAGCAAAAGAGAGGGGGGTGAGAGAGAGCAAAAGAGAGGGGGGAGAGAGCAAAAGAGAGGGAGGGGAGAGAGAGAGCAAAAGAGAGGTGGTAGAGAGAGAGAGCAAAAGAGAGGGGGAGAGAGAGAGCAAAAGAGAAGGGGGAGAGAGAGAGCACAAAAAAGAGGGGGAGAGAGCGCAAAAGAGAGGGGGAGAGAGCGCAAAAGAGAGTGGGGAGAGAGCACAATAGAGAGGGGAGAAAGAGAGCGCAAAAGAGAGGGGGAGAGAGAGAGCACAAAAGAGGAGGGGGGGAGAGAGAGCGCAAAAGAGAGGGGGAGAGAGAGCACAAAAGAGAGGAGGAGAGAGAGCAAAAGAGAGGGGGAGAAAGAGAGCAAAAGAGAGGGGGGGATGTGAGAGCAAAAAGAGAGGGGGGGAAAGAGAGAGATGGTGAGAGAGAGAGAGAGAGAGCAAAAGAGAGGGGGAGAGAGCGCAAAAGAGAAAGGGGGAGAGAGAGCGCAAAAGAGGGGGGAGAGAGCGCAAAAGAGAGGGGGAGAGAGCAGAAAAGAGAGGGAGGAGCGAGAGAGTGCAATAGAGAGGGGGGGAGAGAGAGCGCAAAAGAGAGGGGGGGAGAGAAAGAGCAAAAGAGAGGGGGAGACAGAGAGAGCAAAAGAGAGGGGAGAGAGCAAAAGAGAGAGGGGGAGACAGAGAGAGCAAAAGTGAGGGGAGAGAAAGAGCAAAAGAGAGAGGGGAGAGAGCAAAAGAGAGGGAGGGGAGAGAGAGAGCAAAAGAGAGGTGGTAGAGAGAGAGAGCAAAAGAGAGGGGGAGAGAGAGAGCAAAAGAGAGGGGGAGAGAGAGAGTGCAAAAGAGAGGGGAGAGAGAGAGCAAAAGAGAGGGGGAGATAGAGCAAAAGTGAGGGGGAGAGAGAAAGAGTGCAAAAGAGAGGGGGGGGAGACAGCACAAAAGAGTGGGAGAGAGAGAGTGCAAAAGAGAGGGGGAGAGGAGCAGCAAAAGAGAAGGGGGAGAGAGAGAGAGAGAGAGCACAAAAGAGAGGGGGAGAGAGCGCAATAGAGAGGGGAGAAAGAGAGTGCAAAAGAGAGGGGGGGAGATAGAGAGCACAAAGAGAGGGGGGAGAGAGAGCACAAAAGATGAGGGTGAGAGAGAGCACAAAAGAGAGGGGGGGGAGAGCGCAAAAGAGAGGGGGAGAGAGAGAGATCAAAGAGAGGGGGGAGAGAGAGCAAAAGAGAAGGGGGAGAGAGAGAGATCAAAAGAGAGGGGGGAGAGAGAACAAAAGAGAAGGGGGATAGAGAGAGAGCACAAAAGAGAGGGGGAGAGGGAGCGCAAAAGAGAGGGTGAGAGAGAGCACAAGAGAAGAAGGGGGGGAGAGAGAGCAAAAGAGAGGGGGAGAGAAAAAGAGAGGGGAGAGAGAGAGCAAAAGAGAGGGGGGAAGGAGAGAGCAAAAGAGACGGTGAGAGAGAGAGAGCAAAAGAGAGGGTAAGAGAGAGAGCAAAAGAGAGGGGGGAGAGAGTGCAAAAGAGAGGGGAGAGAGAGAGAGCGCAAAAGAGAGGGGGAGAGAGCGCAAAAGAGAGGGGGAGGAAAGCAGAAATGAGAGGGAGGAAAGAGAGAGGCAATAGAGAGGGGGGAGAGAGAGCGCAAAAGAGAGGGGGGGAGAGAGAGAGCAAAAGAGAGGGGGAGACAGAGAGAGCAAAAGAGAGGGGTGAGAGCAAAAGAGAGGGGGAGACAGAGAGAGCAAAAGTGAGGGGAGAGAAAGAGCAAAAGAGAGAGGGGAGAGAGAGCAAAAGAGAGGGAGGGGAGAGAGAGAGCAAAAGAGAGGTGGGAGAGAGAGAGAGCAAAAGAGAGGGGGAGAGAACAAAAGACAGGGGGAGAGAGAGAGCGCAAAAGAGAGGGGGAGAGAGAGAGCAAAAGAGAGGTGGAGAGAGAGAGAGGGCAAAAGTGAGGGGGAGAGAGCGCAAAAGAGAGGGGGAGAGAGAGAGAGCGCAAAAGAGTGTGAGAGAGAGAGAGTGCAAAAGAGAGGGGGAGAGAGCGCAAAAGAGAAGGGGGAGAGGGGGAGAGAGAGGGTGAGAGAGAGAGCACAAAAGAGAGGGGGGAGAGAGCAAAAGAGAGGGAGAGAGAGAGATCAAAAGAGAGGGGGGAGAGAGAGCAAAAGAGAAAGGGGGGAGAGAGAGAGAGCACAAAAGAGAGGGGGAGAGAGCGCAAAAGAGAGGGGGGAGAGAGAGCGCAAAAGAGAAGGGGAAGAGAGAGAGAGCACAAAAGAGAGGGGGAGAGAGAGCAAAAAGAGAGGGGGGAGAGAGAGCGCAAAGAGAGGGGAGAGAGCAAAAGAGAAAGGGGAGAGAGAGTAAAAGAGAGGGGGAGAGAGAGAAAAGAGAGTGGGAGAGAGTGCAAAAGAGAGGGGGAGAGAGCGCAAAAGAGAAGGGGGAGCGAGCACAAAAGAGAGGGGGAGAGAGAGCACAAAAGAGAGGGGGAGAGAGAGAGCGCAATAGAGAGGAGAGAAAGAGAGCGCAAAAGAGAGGGGGTGAGAGAGAGCACAAAAGAGAGGGGGGGAGAGAGAGCACAAAAAAGAGGGTGAGAGAGAGCACAAAAGAGAGGGGGGAGGAGAGAGCAAAAGAGAGGGGGAGAGAGATCAAAATAGAGGGGGGAGAGAGAGCAAAAGAGAGGGGGGAAAGAGAGAGCAAAAGAGACGGTGAGAGAGAGAGAGCAAAAGAGAGGGTAAGAGAGAGAGAGCAAAAGAGATGGGGAGAGAGCACAAAAGAGAAGGGGGAGAGGGAGAGAGAGAGAGCGCAAAAGAGAGGGGGAGAGAGCGCAAAAGAGAGGGGGGGAGAGAGAGAGAGCAGAAAAGAGAGGGGGAGAGAGAGCGAAAAAGATAGGAGGGAAAAGAGAGAGTGCAAAAAGAGAGGGGGAGAGAGAGAGAGCAAAAGAGAGGGGGGGAGAGAGGGAGCAAAAGAGATGGTGAGAGAGTGCAAAAGAGGGGGAGAGAGGAGAGAGTGAGCTCAAAAGAGAGGGGGAGAGAGCGCAAAAGAGAAGGGGGAGAGAGAGAGCACAAAAGAGAGGGGGAGAGAGTGCAAAAGAGAGGGGGGAGGGGGAGAGAGCAAAAGAGAGGGGGAGGGGGGGAGAGAGAGCAAAGAGAGGGGAGAGAGGAGCAAAAGAGGGGGGAGAGAGAGAGTAAACGAGGGGGGGAGAGAGAGGAGCAAATGAGAGGTGGAGGAGAGAGCTAAAGAGAGGGAGGGGGAGAGAGTGGCAAAAGAAAGGGGGAAAGATGTGTGCAAAAAGATGAGGGGGAGAGAGCTCAGAAAGAGAGGGGTAGAGAGACAAAATGAGGAGGGGAGAGAGAGGGAGCAAAAGAGAGGGGGAGGAGAGGGCAAAAGAGGGGGTGGGAGAGAAAGAGCAAAAGGAGAGGGGGGAAAAGAGGGGAGGCAAAAAGAGATGGTGAGAGATGAGAGGAGCAAAAGAGAGGGTAGAGAGAGAGAGAGCAAAAGAGGAGGGGAGGGGGAGAGACAACAAAAGAGAAGGGGGAGAGGGAGAGAGAGAGAGCGCAAAAGAGAGGGGGAGAGAGCGCAAAAGAGAGGGGGAGAGAGAGAGCAGAAAAGAGAGGGGGAGAGAGCGAAAAAGATAGGAGGGAAAGAGAGAGCGCAAAAGAGAGGGGGAGAGAGAGAGAGGAAAAGAGAGGGGGAAAGAGAGAGAATCC